>NW_008659071.1:334789-368656 GCF_000695815.1 Acanthisitta chloris
GAAGTTAAATATGCACTTGAGAGCCTTGTTCAGTGACTGCTTCTTAGTTCTCTGGTTGCCAGAGCAGCTTACAGCAGAGGTGCAGGATGTTGCACACGCAGTAAGCTGGTGTCACACTACACAGATAAGCTGAGAAAACAGAAGGGTCATCTTGATGCATCTGTGAATGCAGGACAGGCAAACTTGTTTTCCTGAGAGTTTCACCAAGTTCCAGCAGTGATCTGTAAGAAAATTGTTTTGTTTCTTCTGTTGCTGTTATGTGAAAGGGACTCACAGTTGCGTAACAACATTTCACCAACTCATGGAATATTTCAAACACGAATAACCATAAAGAACAACAAGCAGCAGACTGAGAAGACTTACTGATCCTATTCCAAGACCACCCCCAGTGGCTCATTAGTAGTTGACTTTACAGTTACACGTGCAATTTTCCACATGGGCCACCTCCTAGAAAAAACAGATGCTGAGAAAGAGCCTTCCTTTCCCTTACCACCATCTCCCCAAAGAAGCAACCTCTCCATTTTGACAGGTATTTTCCCACCATTAACATTTAACTTCAAAAAGAGAAAATATATTTTTTCTTTGTGGTGTGTTTCAGGACACACCAAATTGGGCAAGTAAATATCTATACACAGGAGAAACTAACACATTCCAAATGAAGGGAATATTTCTATATTTGAAAAATTACATATGTATGCTTGCTTGTTTTCCAGGGAGCCTGCAAATGTTAAACACATTTGGTCAGTACTTCTATTGCAATATAACACATTACTATACAATAGATGGCAGATGAAATTATCTTTTATATCTGTCATTGGCTTATATATTTCTTGACTTTCCCAATTTTGTTCTCACAGACATACAAGAATGCAAGAGAATTAAAATGCAGAGCTAGTTCCAAAAGTACAATTCTGCCTCTTACACAGCTCAAATAAAACTGTGTCATATACAGATATTTTACAGAGTCCACAGATAACTTCCTCTGTTCCACATCATGGCAGTGGCCCTAATGTCAGGGAGGGCAAGTAAAGCTTCATGGTCCTCCTTTCACTATGCCAGAATATTTATCTGTGATGCAAAACCACATGCAAATCACTGGGTCCTATTTTCTCCTGACACACACATGTTGATTTAGATAATGCCACAAAGACAAAGCTTCTTTCTTCAACCTTGACACAAAATATTCAAAAAAAGACATTAATCTATTCTGTAAGGTAGAAATGTTTTCCACAAGTCTAATATGTTCCATATCTATTTCCCAGCTTGTGCAGTAACTGACTTAGAGGTCTTTTTTAAAGACAAAGATTCAGATATTTTGTTTGCAAAACCCATTGCATAGTTTTCAATAATAAACTGCAATACTTTGAATGGCATAGGATGCAAGAGGATCCACACAGGTCTGACATTCCAGAAACTCTCTGCCCCTGGCAGCCCAGCCATATGCAAAAGCACATACACTAATGAACTGGCTAGCCCTGCAATAACAGCTGATTTATATAAACTACAATGGTTTCTACTGAGTTAAATGTATTTATAACACATTGCAACATATAAATATGCAGCAGGAGGGGACCCCATGCTTTGCATGTCTTTTGATCAGGCACTGTGTTTATTGTCACTCATTTTGAAATTAGATTCCAAAGTAGAAGGGACTTCAATCACAGTAACCCTATCTCATGGTGGTTTCAGAGAGCACCCTCCAGCAAAATGCCTAATTAGCAGCATTTTCTGAAGATTTGGGGCACCCAACTTGAGACAATCTGTGTCTGATTTCCAGAAATGCTGAAAATTCATAGCTCATGTTGGATCAGAAACAGCACAAGGTAGCTCAGCCTGAAGGGAAGAGATGCTTCAGCAGACCAGACATTACAAGACACAGGATGGGTGGTCACTTCAGTCTGAACACATACCCAGCAGCAACAGAAAATGTTACATGTTGCCTGATTCCATCAGCATAAAATTAAGCTTCTTGTTAACAAACAAGCAAAACTAAGAGGAAAGCCCTGTTTTGTATTTGAGTTGCTGTTTCGAAGGCTGTGACATCTGTTGGTGTGTACCAATTGTAGGGTTAAGCATGAGCAGCATCTCATGTACAGACTTGTTTGTCTTAGCATGCATTCACTGTATTTTAAGTTCTTGATTTCTATTTCTTTCCTTACAGTTTCTTGTGTATAGTGTTGTGATTTTGCAATCATAAGGTACATCCAGGAGCTGCTTGAAAGTATTCCTTATAGCAAGAATGAAACTCAAGAAATACAGATAAGTTTACCAAATGCCTCAATAATTCTAAAATTAAAAGGATATGGGAAAAGAACCCCCTATGTCCCCAGCACTTTGAAGTAAAAGAAACATACATTTCTCTTTCCTTTTTGGGGGGGGGTTGTGGGGTTTTTTGGTCAGGAAAAAAGCAAAGAAGGTTTTAAGACAGGCAAAATGGACGACAGAACAAAAATGGTCTCATTTAATTTACTCATAGAGTGACACACAATATACAGAATATGTATATCACCAAAGTTTCTATATTCAGACAAGTCAGAGAAGAACGTTCTCGGTTTAGAGAGTGTGGCAACTTCGTCCTGGGCAGGGGGTAATTTTTGTCTTTTGAAAAATTTAATGAATGATATTTTTGCTTCACAGTTTCTTTTACAGCTGCTGGTTATGCACCTGATGTGACTATCATTGATGGGAAGACATTGCACTGACTTTTATTAATAAGGGCAACAAGGATTCAAAGGCTGACCAAAAAAAATCATGACATGGTTGCAAAGATTTGAATTCACATTTGAATTTACATGCTTGCAATTACTGAACTGCATTTTTACTTTTTGGCTACAGGGTGATGTAGGCACAATGTTCAAATAGACCCACCGAGGGGGAAGCAGACACCAAACCCTCTAATGGTGGTCTCCAACTGAGAACTATTTGAACTGTTCCAGACTTGTGCTCATGGGAAAATGAAACAAGCCTCAGAATTTAGAGAACTGTTTCTAAAGCTATAGCTTGTCTAGCAGTTACTGCTTTAATGACAAACATTTCCAATCCATGCAAGGAAGTGGACATTGAAGTACCAGAAGGGATAGTTCTCAATTCCCTTGAGCATAAACTAGTCCAGTTGAAAATTTTGCACAGGGAAAATTTTAGCTCATTGTGACTTACAAGTTTCACTGCTGCAGCAAGTAACTGGCAGAATGTTTATATGCTCCACAAATAATCAATATTCTGTGTGCCCATCACAATATGCTGTTACCTGGTAAACCCATTTACTCCCTGTGGAAGGGGAACAGGAAGGATAAGAAGCATTGCACTTTCCAATAAATAAATTTTTTGAAAAATAAGCTGCCAGCACCCACAGGTGTTAATCTCTTTCACTCAAGAATTATGAAGAGGAAAGCGATACAGACTGTAAATTGTGCAGCCAGCCCAGGAAGCTCAGTTTAGTGGCACTCCACATCACTGGTGTAGCCATGGTGTGACTTGTTAACAGTCTGTGGGATTCTCAGGGAGGGTCAGGATGAGGGGGATGACTTCTCCATGCAAATCACAGCCCAGAGGCATTTGGCAGCTTTTCATTCCCCATATTCCACAGACACAACATGCCTACCCAATCACTAGAGTTTTTCTCTTGAGTTGCCTCATGTTTATTATACAATGATTCTTGCTTAGAGAGCAAGAGAATAGAGAAGGCACCAATTCCATGGGGTTGCCTCAGCACAGCCATACTTTCAGTCACGAAGATGATGAAGAAGAACAGTACAGACAATAAGGATCTCCAACCAGGAATCTCCAACAGACAAAATCAAATGTGATCTAAAGCAAGTCAAATTGAGAAATCTAAAGCAATCTGAGAGGAACCCTACAAGTTTGTCCCTCTACTTGCTAGCAGCAAAATCTACTTATGGCTGCATCTTTCTTTGGAATAATTCACCAGTTAGTTCAAATAGACCTCAACTTCCTCCTGCCTTGCAAAATTTTTCCCTTGACTATTACCCTGCTAAAATGATACCACGTTGTCCCACAATTTCAGAGCAATGTCTGACCTAGGGCAGATTCTTCAGGTTTAGAGTCAGCAGAAGTGTAGATGATCAAATTCTGCTGCAACAGTTCCATTCTGGGGTAGTGCTGGGCCCTGCCTAGAGAACTGATCCACAGATGTACCTCATCTCCATGACACAGGAAGCCCAAAATGGGGTGAACGTGATACTTGCTGTGCAGCCTCATACAGATTAAAGACACAAGTCAATCTTATTTGTAGGGAACAAAATATTTACTATGTTACTACTAAGATTAGAAAACAGAGAGCTTAGATTTCACATTAACAACTATGATCTGAAACAAAAACAAAGGATGTACAATATCACCCTCCATACTGCACATCCAGGAATTGTGAAGAGAAGAGAAAATCCAGTCTGCATTGCTGGAAAAAGTTATAAAAAATTCAGAAGTATTTAATAATTTACACAGTCGGACCACTGACCTTAAAAGTTGTGTTAAAAAATTAAGAACCTCAAAGAAAATCTATTCAAAAATACAGACAGTACTTAAAATAGATTATTAGTTCCCCAAAATTATTAAATATGACTGAATTTAATAAAAAATTGCATAGGAACACAATTATATGTATAAGTAAATGTGACCAGATCTGAGAACTTCAGAGCACAGCTATGAAGCATCAAGCTGATGCAGTGAGTGAGTGTGACACCTACAGAAAAAGCCTAGCTGAGGCACTAACAACTCTCATCTGTGCTCAGCTGCTGCCTGGCATAATACTGAGGACATTTGCAGCCTGGCAAAATATTTATGGTGAAACTCATCTTAATTTAGATTTCATTGCAAATGAGACAACAACCTCTTTGTCCACCATACCTCATGTATGAAAAATTATCTCTAAATGTCAGATCCTTCCCCTCCATCTTATTACTCATAATCTATTCACCACACTGGCCAAAGTATTGCAACATTTGAGCAGTGATTTACGAAACATGGCTATGATCTGAAATCTGGTATAAAAAAGGATGTTTGCTAACTGTCACTAACATTGCATTCAGTGGAATAAGTGTTAACATACTACTTGAACAAAATTGAAGATTCAATTAAAAATGAATAATATACTCTTCACATATCATTAAAACTATTATGCAGATTTATTGGTACAGAATATCAGTATTTTTGTTGGTTGGCCAGTGAGTAATCCCTAGAAATACACTCTGTAAAGCACTTTATGATTCACTGCAAAGAAACAGGCTCTGGACTATTATTTTACAGTACAGACTGTGAAGAAAACAAGCCCTTCACTTGAGAGGAACCTTTTTCGGTTTCTGAGTTTTTTTAAAAAAAAGGGAGCAGTGTAAAGCTGCATGCATGAGAAGTGCATCTTTGATTGCCAGGTGCTGAAATATCTTACTCAATTTGCCTTGACTCAGGAAGTGCTCTCTGATCTCAAAATTGTTGATGCTAAAAAAAAAGAGCATTGTCTTAAAAGAGCAAAGCAGACAGTACTATAAAAATGATGAGCTGGGAAGACTCTTAAGCCTTTTACATAATAGACCCTCTCACCGAACTGAGGAAGATTCCCTCAAGGCCCAGTGTAGCTCTTTACTTTTATTTTGGTTTAAACAGGCAAACACCATAGCATCAATTAAAGAGGCCACTTATTTATTAAGCATTCAAAGTCTACAGCAGTTAAGAGGATTAATTGTCTTCATGCATATAAAATTTAAACATAAGAGATTAAAGACAAACCAACCTGGCCACACACAACTAACTTCAATTAACCTATCTGCACTCCCTAAGCATTTTTGTTAATAAGCACAGACCACTGGTCCCGAATCCGATCCTGGTCTTGCGACAAGTTTTCTCCATGCGAACTGTGAGAGAGGGAGAACTGTCAGCACAGAGCTTCAGAAGGAAAAAAATATGACAACCCTTGGAATAAACTGTAAAGCAGCAGCTGCAATAGTATGCCAGCTGAACCACGGTGGAAAACGTGTGGAGACATCCATAGCCACCTTCAGGAACTACTGGCATTTGAGCATCCAAGCACAGGAAGCAACTTTACTGTAATCTGAAATTTGAAAACAACTCTGCCTGCTAACAACAGGACAGGAAATGTTACAAGCTATAGCTGCTCCATTTATTTCAACAGTGTTACTGTGCTGAAGCAATTTACCTCTATCACATGAAACATGCCAAAATGGGGATTGCAGCCATTTTATCCTTACATAATTAAATTAATAACAGTCTCAAACTTCAGCTGTGCCTGGCTAGGAAGCCCTGCTCCTGCTGACCTTCACTACATAAGAGACTGCCAGCAAAGAGCTGCAGCAGTAGTAAGGCCTGAATAGTACACACTTGTCAATATTGGTTTTCAGTATTAGAATCAAGTCCAGTTCTTAGTGATGCCTTTTTCACAACAAAATCCTATCTTTAAATCTGCCTGGATTGTACTACTTGCAGTCATTGCCATGGACCAATGCTGGGAGAGTGAGGGAGGGAGGAAAGGTTAGGACTGTTAACTATTGTTAAAGACGGTCAGTGTCGTAACCACAGGGTTTATATACCCAGAATGTACAGGATTTATCCATAACAAATACAAGAAATTTCACGCAAGCATAAGAACAACCTATTTTTATCCTGTAAGGGCAATGAACACTGGAACACATTGCCCAGACAGACTGCAGTGTCTCCATCCTTGGAGATGTTCAAAACCCAGCTGGACATAGCTTCAAGCAACTTGCTCCAGCTGACCCTGTTCTGAGCAGGAGGGTTGCACTAGGGGATCTCCAGTCTATCCCAATTTCTCTCTGATTCCACAACAACTGTTATAATAGTGGTACCCACAGCTTCTGGTCTCTGTGAGCGTGACTCAGTCACCCAGCAGAGTAACACCAAATGCCCCTTCCACAAAGTCAGAAACCTCTGTACCTCATCTATGGTATGGAAAGTTTTCCTACTACCTATGTTCTGATACTTGAGATCTCTTCTGATTTCAAACCACAACACATCTTCAAACAGCCTCCCCAAAGTATCATAATACAAGTCCCACATTCGGCGAAGATGTCATGGGCTTTTCAATTTATTTGTGGAGTTTTTTTAAACAGGAATAGATACCACTGACAGCTGTCATACTCTGTGCCTTTCCAGTGAACAGCAGGCAAAGTACATGACAATTAGGTAAAAAAGAAGAGTCACATAACAAAACTGATCCTAATATCTCTAGTTTTCCTGATGAATAGACCACTAGAAGGCATCTTGAAATAATACTGGTTTTAATCAATAGCTTCCTTTGCAAATGTGTCTATTCAGACAGATGATTTTCCTACTCTTTACTCCTGCTACCCCAGCCAGCTGCAAGGATTGTGAATTTTACTCCTTCTGAACAGCCAGCAGAATTCTGCTCTAATTTCACTAATTTCCAACCCATTACACCTGCACAAGCCCTTGGGCTCTTCACAGAAGCAAGCAATATCAGAATTTGGCCTGATGCATCATTACTGCTGGTGATGGCACACAAAGAGCATCCCACAGAAATTGTGCAGAATTGCCAGTTCAGAAGGGTGTGCCTGCTGTTGCACCTCCTCTCTCCTGGAGCCAGGCCCTTCCTACTAATAAGCCACCTAACTCTATGTACCTGGAGAAATCAATAGCTCTAGATTAGGGACACTGTTGGGTTTTTAAATCAACTTAGATTAAAATACCTCTTTTAAATAAACAGTCATTAGAGCAGGACTATATCTCCTTCTCTTCTAGGTAGCTGCTCTGTCTGGTCTCAAGTGTACCTTTTTGGCTGAAGGAACAATTAGTTCATTTGCAAAAAAAGTGGAGTTTTAATGTAAGAAATTTTATGTATTCTCTCCTGCAACGTTTCATAGCCAGCCAGCTGACTGCATGATTTCCGGGCATCAAAATTTTGGATGTAGAAAGATAACAGTGAATCTAATTGGAGACAGATGGGCCATGGCACATTTCAACAGTTTCTCAGTGATTGTAACCTTTCTGCTAATAAATAAATGCAGTAAACCTGTGAAGGTCCTTTCAAATAAAAGTGGTTATATAGCCAATGGAATATAGGCTTGAGACAGAGAAACAGCCTATGTACTATGTATACCTGTAATTTCCCTAAATGTTTAAGCAGGCCCAGTGAGTTTCTTGCCCCATTTTCAGAGGAACAAGGTGATATATCATCTGAAGACATCCTCAAGTCCTTTAGCTTTTATTTATTCAAGATTCTTTGGTTTATGTTTCCTTCTTGAAGGCTTCTTCACTCTCCAAAGCAATGAAACACAAGGCTCAGCTTTGCTGTAAAACATTACATATGATGACATCTGGAAGTGCTGCAACAGGATTCTAGAATCAGGGAACAGGTTTATTGTTTGGGTTCTTTTTCAATTTAGAGCTTCAACAATGTAGCAAATGCTTCACCAAAATGTAAACAGGATTCATTTACAACAACTCCCTCCTATTAGCAAGCTGAATACGTTTTGTGTAAATATCACTAGCAGACTCAAAAAATCAGGAACCAGGACCTTAAAAAAGAAAATGTAATAAATCATTTTTGGACTTTTTTTCACAATTGAATCTCAATCCCAGAGGTAAGGTCTTACGTGTTTCATAAGCTACCTCACAATGTATATCAAAATTAAGAGGACAGAATATAAGAAACTGTTCTGTGGTAATTACACGGGAAAAAATACAATTATTCATTCAATAATATCTTTCCCAAGCAACTATGCATTTTAGACAGAAACATTCTGACAGTAGACATTAAATACAGTCATATTTCATGAAGCTCAGGCTAGTTGTGAAAGCTGGGCATCCATCAAGTAAAACCAGCTGGTTTTGAATAAAGATCCAAAGATGAAACAGTAGATTAAACCAAAACTAAGTTATGTGGAAATCTGACACTTTAGTGCACTTCTGTAGCTGGCTTAGCAGAGCCATTTCACACTTGGCTGAAATGCCTGCCTGGTCCCTACCAGCACAATGCAGGATCCAAACACCTTCTAATCTACACTGTGCCATACTGACATGATGCAGGCTGTTGTTGCTCTCTGTTCTACAAGTGGAGAGGAGAGATGCAGAGAAATTAAGGTCTTGATCCACAAGAGCAATTTGCATAGCTAATCCTGAGCTGTGCAACTCCCACACACCAGGCACTGGGCACTCAGTACAAGACCATCACAAGTGGGAAGCTCCCAGAAGCTAGAGACAAGACACAGGGGAAAGAGGCCAGGCCTGGGCACTCAAGTGACTGATCCAGTCCACAGGCCTGATAATCACCTGCTAAGAATATAGAGCTAAACTCTATTTCTCTAACTGCAAAAGCCCCCCAATGCTTAATATTACAAAAAAAACAACCTCCTAAACCAAACAAATCTAAAATACCTCACAATCTTGAATGAGCATTCAAACCATCAGAGTGAAGTGTAAATCAAAATCTCACTCAATCAAAATACTGGTAAGTATGAGGTGTTTCTATCCTGTTGAATCTCCTCTGCTTGATATAAGAAATACTCTTAATGAGAAAAGACACTTTATCTACAGCTGACTATCTAGAATACAATTCTAAGATACCAGAGACCCAAATTTAAATTCATACTGCAAAGTAAAAAAAGAAAAAGAACATTTAGAAAAAAAAATTTGAATTTTTCTCACTCTGGCCAAGTATTCCAATCACAACATCTCAGCACACCATAGCTTCTCTGCCCCTGGTTTCAGCTGCCCAGTTCATGAGCAGCATTCAGCTGCTGTCAGCTAAAAAGTGCCTCCTCAATTCAACTTTGCTCATCTTCTTGCAGAGATCTGGTTTCAAACAAATGGTTGGCTATGAGGTATCCATGACTGGTGGAGGTAGCAAGGGCTTGATGACTCTAAAACACTCACTGTCACTTAAAAGGCAAATCGAATGCCTAAGGGCTTACATAGTTAAGTATATTTGAGAATCTGAGCCCAAATTATCATTCAAAAGTCACAAAGAAAGTCTGAACCTCCAAAAATCAAAGCACTTTAAACACAGCTTGTTCTGTTAGCATATTGCATATACATGCAGAAGGTGTATCTGTAGTTTTAGAAAGACAACAGAATTGGGCAGACCCCTCACCTCATTATCGCCTGCAGGGCTGAAGTTTACAGTGTTTCCTTAATTGGTTTAGTCAACTGGTAGACTGTTCCCAGCAGTAGAAAAAGTATTAGGCTTGAAGGCACATCAACTAAGTTAAACTGACCAAAATAGCTGCCAAAGAACAGACAGTAGTAGTTTTGTAACGATTCTCCATGCAGCCACTCTACTCCCCAGTAACAGCTATTTTGTTTCAGAGGGATTAGGGCAGTACCAAAAGAACAGGCATACAGAGTAAACCACCAATGAATGACATGGTTCCATGAAAAGATATGTCCTTGCTTCTGCAAACCCTTATTACTCAACAGGCACTAAAATTAACATTAGACTAACCAACAGAGGTTTCCCTTGCTTCAGCCAGCCTGAAAGGAAGAAAAGACCTTTCTCTTCTTCTTTCACATTCCCTCCTCTTTATAGACCTGAACAGCCACATCAAGCAAGGTGCTGTCAGATTTGCCTAGACTGTGACATTTATACTGTATCACTGATTTCCCAAATAGTGCCTGTCATGGCTGGGACAAGAGTCTGAAATCCACTATCCAATCCCATCAGTACAGAAGAAATGCACAAGCTGTAAGATGCTGCAGCATTAAGGCCAAATGTTAAGGGGTTCATTTGAGGCATCAAGCTGTCCTCATTGCACAAACAGTAATTAAAAATTAAGATAATAGAGAGGTGATCCTTTGACAATGGTCAATTCTCTGTAAGAAAAGCAGAGGAAGTGCAGAAGAATGGACAATGACTGGAGGCCATCCTTAGACTGCACTGTAATCTATGTGAAAAAAAGTTCTTGCTCACAACAAAACATGTGCCACTTAAATAACAAAGACCATTTTTTTACCCTTGTATCTCACATTTGCTAGACTGGCAGAAGGACTTTAACCTAGAAGTCTTTGTGTATAATCTTCATTTCTTGTCTGTCCTCTTTTGTTTTTATCTTACATTCTATGTGTATACAGCTGGTACATAAAGAACCTTAGCCTGAACAGAACTAAAAATCACTCAGAAATCCTCACTGGAAAAAGAAATCAGTGCATTATAGGATTAATCCATTGGAAAAAAGCCCTCTTTCAAAAAAGCTGCAAAAAATATAGAAACTGACCATGTGTAAAGTCAAGGTTAGCTGCTGCATTCATGAAAAAGACAGAAACAGGTTTGTGTCATCAAACAAGAGATGATTAGTTTCTCAGTCTCAGAGTGTCATTTCAGAAATCTTTGATAATCTCATCAGGTGAGATAAGTCAGTTCACATTTCAAAAAAAAAAGCCCTAAATAATTGCCCTACTAAAAGTGATAAGGATTATAAAAACCAGAAAGCTGTGATTTTATCAAAACAAACATGAACAAGATTTTTGAAAGAAATTCTCGGTGTTCTTATGTATTTTAAAACACAATTTTTCATCTACACATTTAACACCACATTGTACTTTTTCAAATGTCAAAATCCCAAATAAAGCAGTTTTTCTTTCTGAATGTTTGCTTCCTTTACATGTAGGTACGAGTTCAGATCTGACACCTATGTAGCAGTACATGATATGATTTTTTAAATTATGTAGAACACAAATTTACGGCAAATGATGCAGTAGTCACATGTATTCTGATGCTGATTGCCCAAACCTCAGTTATCTAAAACTCCTGCTAGCTGAAATAAGGTTGTATGCTGCTGTATCTAACTATCAGGGGAACTTATTTAACATGATTAACTGAAACCCTGATCCTCTGAATTCATGTTCCCTCTGACATTTGGATTATTAAAGCTATAACTGCTCTGAAAAAGAAAAGGCTAAAATGAGCTAAGAGGCAAAGACTTTTCTAATGACTTTGTTATTTTAAAAAGAACACCAGGTGCTTACCCAGGCAAGTAGAAGAGAGAGTCCCTCAGTTCAAATGGCCTATGGTTTACTAGGACATGATGCTTGAAGGCACAGAAAGGCCTGAGACGAAAGAGTACAAGAGTTACAGTAATATGATTACACGGTTGCATAGTTAAGGAATGTGAAAATCTTGATGGTTCAGTTGCAAGTCTGCTGGTCATTTTGTGTGTGTAATTATTATTGATTTACTTCTTGACAGAATCTCAGAGAAAGCACACACAAAAAAAATATTTGAATGAGAAGATCCAGATGTAAATGTAGATTTTAAGTGGTATTTTCATTTGGCATGAATTATTTTAATGGTATTTTTAATTCTGTTTTCTAAGATATAATTTTTTTCTCTTGATTTCCAGTTATCACGTACTCTGCTTTAGCAAAATGAAGCGATCAAGTGTGGAATGGGTACTGAAGGCAAAGACTCAATAAAAGAGCAGCATGCTGTTCAATCTGGCCTTTTAAAACATCCACTATCAGAGGGCTTTGGAGATTTAAGGGATTAGATACCATGACACATCTGTCAGATTATTATGTAAGAAAACTCTCCTGCTGTTTTCTGTGGGTAGAATGTCTGCTGTGGAATATTTAAAAACAGTTTTAAAAACAAAAACACAGAAAATAGGCAATATTTCTGTTGCTTCGAAGTGTGTTTTCATGGGAAAAAAATTATAACTTATTTTTCCTGGCCTAAAAACAAGTTATATTTAGCGCTCTGACTGCAGGCTTCTATCTGAATATGGATTAGCAGAATACACATGCTTTTACTGTTCACAACAGAGATTATGCAAAGATATCAGGATTTGTAGGTTGGCCTAACTTAGCTATAATTTACAGAGCCAGGAATCACCAACAGCATGCAAAGAATAGCAATGAAATATGAAATGATAATTCATGTTACATTCCAGTTACATGCTTTAAAGCATTTTAAATGACTGCTGAATTTAGGAAGCTTTTCTGTCTAAAACAAAAGCCAAATAATTTTATGAAAAATACTCAATATCCTCCTACTGCTCACAGGCTTTGTTTGGGTGACACAGTTACACCTTGTCAGTGGTGCAGCAGCAGTGTCCACATCCTGCTGCTCAGGGCACTGCAGAACAATGACCAATCTCCAAATTCACATCACACGAGGCCAGAAAGCTGCAGCTTCATTAAAATTATTATGAGAAGCAGAAGTCTGAAGCCATCACCCAACACCAGTTGGATACTACAGTTCTAAACAATTATTGTAAGTTCTGTATTGGTCAATTCTGATCTTCAAGTTCTGCAATTCTCATGCCCCTGCTGTGCTCTTTGAGACATCTCACCCTTACAGCAGGGGAGCAGATGATGCAGGGCTGTTTAGGTGGTAAGAGCTACAGTACTGTGCTACACAAACAAATCACAGAAGCAAACACAGCAAGAGCTGAATTGGATGTTTCTCCCATTCCAATAATTTTTCTCTCTCTTAGCACCTGAAATCTACCTTTGCCAGAAATTCCATTACCAACTGCACAAAGCATTTTAGGCTCTGCTTTGCATAGAGAGATGAACAGAAAATAGTTGTCAATAGATGGAAGCTAGAAAGATACAAACTAAAAATCATCACATATCTGGAACACCACTGTAGATTCTGACCACTGCTAAATGTGTCTAAAATATGGGGGAGCAGACAGGGGCTTTTTTAAATAGGCATATGCAAATTTGTGTATTAAAGGTATTAAAAGTCTCTCCCAAACCTGACCTTCACACGAGCACAGGATGACCATGAAAATAATCCCTGCTCAAGGATCAATCCTAACTGTTTTTCTGTAATGACATTATCACAATTTGGAGCAACAGGACTCCAGTCTCAAAGGTGCAGGCTAAAGCAAGAAACCCCTGTGCAGCTGTGCAGTGCATGTTATGGCTCTTCCTGAACACATGAAGGTCTTAGTGCAGACACAGTCATTTACTTACCACTTCAAAAACATTATCCCACTTACACAGCGCCTCTCATTTTTTCAATGTTTTCCCTATACTTTCTGTGAGTGGGAACCTAAAAGCAATCTCAGCCATACAAACTCATTTCACCAAAATTTCCCAGAATTTATGGTCTAGGACTGGGAGTTTCAGTGTTTCACTCTTGTCATTTCTGTTAACCAGAGCATCCTGAGTGGAAGGTTTGCACCAATCAAAGAACAGAGCAGCAAGAGTCATGAGAATTATACACCTTGTTCTAAATAAGAATGGTTCAATCACAACATTACAGACTATTTTGTTGAATATATAACTAGTTAGTAAAGGATAAGCACCTTTTATACAAAACACTGAGCCATGTTTTGTCTCTGTGTACCACTCACATTCATACTGAAGTCAGTTTAATTCACATTGATAAGTTTACACAGTTTAATAGTGAAAATAACATTCATGACTGATTATGTACATGCACAGACAACTACTATAGTGAGTGAACAGAACAGTCAGTTCATCAAGTCAACATTTTTCACAAAAAAATAGTTTCTAGGAAACTATGTGTGATAATGTAGGCTCAGAAATCCATGAGGGTCTCTCATTTAGATGTCTCTTGTGCAAACACTCCTCTTTCAGCTGGGATCTCTACCATGACTTTATGACCCATGATGAATCTCATTAATCCAGAAAGAGGGAATACTCTTGCCACATATTGGAAGTTAACATCAGGAAAGCAAGTTCAGTCTACAAAACAAAGTGTTCCATAAAGTCCTAGAGCAACCTTCCAGAATTCAGCTTTTTAAACTATGCTGAACACATCTCATTCAGATAGTCAGTGTACCCCCACTCTGTATAAAAATAGCCAAAATTTTGTTGCAAGAACCCATACTTTTGAAACAGGAATTTCAAAATTGCTCTGTTTCAATCTGAGATGTGAAACATCCAGAGTCCTAAGGCTTGAAAGCTTCAGCAGCCCCAGGATTATTAGTCTATCCTTCTTTCAAATGCTTATTTTGTCTGAAAAAAAGGATGATGTCTTGGCCAGCAGTCAGAAAATAAACATTTTTATTGAACAATCTATTCTTCCAGAGATCTGTGTTTAAATATTTTAAGCAAAATTCATGCTTGTACATGCATGTAGATCTGTATATATATATATATATTTTCTCTTATTTACATATAGTCCTTACATTTAGACTTTGGGCAGCTTATGCAGACATTGCTCCTAGTGGGAGTGAAAAACAGGTTGAATCCAATGTTTATACACAGCTGGCAGAGATGTAAGAGTGACTGTTCAGGGGCAGAGACTGTCTGGCACACACAGGGTCACTCTCTGTGCACAGAGGTCTCAGATGAACAATTACTTGTTCCAACAGACACACCACAACAAACAAACACAGGCTCAAAGCCTCCGGCACAGCCAAATCTTGCTGTATCTTTGCTTAGCTCTCCAGAGCCCAACATACTCTCACTCCCACACTGAGCATCTATTGGGGCTACACTGTTGTTCTTTGCAGGGAACTTTCACAGAATACTGAGCTCCGAAATTAACTATTTATTTATTTTCAAACAGAAGTAATAGGGGCACATACATTCAAAAATCCAGGCTATAGAAGAATATCATTCTGTTTCCAGTGACACACACTCCTGGCTCCAGCAAGACCTTCATGTGAAATTTCTAACTATGAAAAACATACCATCATTTGCTTTGCCTCTGGCCACATTTGGATTCAAACTCACTTCTATTTTACATACATCTCATGTTTCATTTCTGTTACTATGCATCATCCACATTCCTAATAAACATGATGGAAGGATCGTTTTGCTACAGCAATTTTTCAGCATTTCCATTTTTCCTGCACTCTGACCCCCTCCCTCCTGCCACAGGCCTAAAGATGTCATGCAGATGACATTTTACTGGATCCCTGTAAGCAAATCCTAGTAAAGCCGTTTGGACAACAGCATCTTTCCAAGAGTTTTTGCAGAGTTCAGGACTTGCCTGAGGGTGTCTGTGCTGCTGAGTCCTGGGCGGTCATTGGCACAAGCTGCACATCAGATCTCTGGCCCCTTCACCACCCAAGGACCTCAGTTCATGGTATGTCCTCCCAAACATGGGTCTACTGTGTGCAGTCAGTGTTACTGTACTGATGAAATGTCTATTATTGGGACACTGGAAGTGACGGAATGTTTACAGACCTTAGTTTCTACTGGCTTAGCAGGAATATAGCCAAAACAAACCTGGATCTGGTTTATTTCAACCCCTGGACTAACAAGGGAAAAGAAGTCAAATCATACATTTTCTCTTGCATACAAGAAAGAGGGAGGAGAAAACTGCCTTTCCTAGCCTGGCACAGTACAGACTTTGTTGCTCATCTCCCGCTTTTCCTTCCCTCCTGCAATAAGATCTTGTTTCATCCTACAAAGATCCCAGGATCTAGCACTGCTCCTAACAAGGTCACAACGCCATGTCCCCAGCACCTTTATGTCAGCTAAAGACCACAAGATTTACTAATATATAGACAGTGTAAACAACTAATTTGCTAATTACCAATCCCAAATCCAAGTTAGGAAAATGAGACAGGTATGTTTTGGACACTGCAGGTAAGTACATATTGTTTAAAAACCTTGTGCATTACAAATCCCTTGTTCTTTTATTTTGAAGATCACTTCTCTTGGTATTTGCTCTAGAAGAATTCACAGCTACTAACTTAGGATGGACATAATACTTTAGGAAAGAGACTTCAAGCAACTTCCACACACTTAGCTACATAAGTATTTTGACACATCTGAATGCATTTATTAGCTTTGGGGCTAAAAGCATTCAGCAAAACGAAACTGAACGTCAAATGAAACCATCTGCACACTCAGGATGGTTAAAATCATTAATACTAACCAAAAAATGCACATTTCTACATCTACAAGTGGGATTTTTCAAGTGTATCCAAAACATAGTTGATTTCATGCCAAAGCATTTAATAAAACTAAAAATGTTAAGTACGTTCTAATGATTTCAGCCAAAGAAAATTCACGAATGCAAAGCCTGCTGTTGAAAAAAGTTTGTAACAGGAAAAAATGCAGCAATGTTTCAGCAAATGTATAAACATGTATCCTAAATGTAATCGTAAGGAATGAGGAAGCATATTGTACATAAACAGCTGAAAGACAAAAATATGATCCATAAAACATACATCATCAATAACTATAAACCTAAATAATAATTGCACCACATCCATCACATTCAGAGGCAGGTAAAATATAGACTGTAAAACAGAGGACAATATGTTCCTGCTCACAGTGTAAAATGGCCCCTTGCCTTAGACACCTACAGTGTGCCTATGTTGCTCTCTTTTGGTGAATATGCAGTACTGACACAACTTTCTCTGTGCAACAATTCCAGCCCTTAAAAAATATCTATTCAACTCTAATTCTGAAACTGATCTTACAAATAACCTTTAGCTTCTGATTTTAAATACTATTAAAATGCTAATTCTTCTTTCAGCATTATTGCATCTAAGAAATGGAGCATGGTCCAAAATGCTATCTGCTTTTGTCCTAGCTCCTTCACCAGCCTTATAGTATTATATGCCACAGGCTACTTCACCAAAGTGATCAATACCTTATCTACATGAGCAAAAGTATTAATCGAA
Source organism: Acanthisitta chloris (assembly GCF_000695815.1). Taxonomy (NCBI): domain Eukaryota; kingdom Metazoa; phylum Chordata; class Aves; order Passeriformes; family Acanthisittidae; genus Acanthisitta; species Acanthisitta chloris. The sequence goes on from NW_008659071.1 coordinate 352,354, forward strand.
AATATGTATGTAGAAAGGGAAGAATAATTTTTAAAAAGCATGATGATAAATTGGTTTGGATCTTTCATATGGCAATGGCAGCTGTACTTTACTACTCTCAAAGTAGAGGCAGGAAAGGCAAAGGCCAGCAAACAGTAAAGCATTCACTGAAAGTGCAGTTATTTGTGCCTAGTGGCAGAATAAACAGGATGTGACAATTAAAGTAAACTGATTCAATCACTTCATGCTCTAGCTTGTTGAGAGACAAGCCCTTCCCATTTTCTGTTCTCTCCTGCATCTCATCTTCACCATCCTCCTAGTTTAAATTCTGCCATACCTGACACCTTCTCACCAGTGATCTCTCTATATCCTTGTTTTCCTCGGCTGTTGTCCTATTTTGTCTCCCCTGTGTTAGCCTGTTTGGTAGTGCATATGTTGTGCCATAAAAGTGTTTGATAGTAAACCCTGTCCTTTCCACCTGGGCTGCACAGAACTGCAGTAATAATGTTTATAACCAATTCTATGTGGTAGTTATACAGGGCCCAGTAACCTTCAGGCTATTTCTCATTTGGGGCAAATAATCTAAATTAAAGAGATTAATCCTTAGGGTACACATAGGCTTAAGGTGCTAAAGGAGGGCAAATACTTTGCTCCATTTATTTTGGTGAATAAGTCTAATCAACAAAGGACAATCTTCTTAAAATAAGCACCTAAAATAAAGCTTTCAAATCTACATGCATAAAAATAGGGGAAAATCACTCCTCATTAACATAGGAGAACACTCAACAGTCATCTTGGATTTCAGTGGCACAAAATGAAATGCTCTGCATCTTTAAATCCTCTTTCTTTTACTAAGATGTATTAATATGGTTTTGGCATATAATTTGAGCCACCACAGTTTGAAAGCTTTGTCCTTCTTTTCCTGTGAACAATGAATAAACACATTCTGCATAAGTATATATAAAAAAAAGAAGCTACTGAAGGACTTAGTGATATTTAGAAAAATCTTATCTTTTAATGTATTTCAAAAGCTTCTTATCCCACTTGATCCAGATGCACCCACCTAATCTGTAAATCAAAGAAATCACACCAGGTAGTGAGAGAGTTAAATCAGATGAGAGTTTCTGAGTCTCTTTAAAACATCCCTAAAAATCTGTGAGGGAACTTGTGCAGCTAAATTGCAGCATCCATACAGAGAACAGAGTAATTGCAGGAGAACTGTTGTGGCCATGCCATTTGATTAGTATTCCCACTACAGCTTCTGCCCCAGGAGTAACTAGAAGAAGTTATACTTAATGCAGCTATCCTGATGAGTGAAATTTTAAACAAATTATTACATATAAATAGTGAAGAGAGAGATTAATGGAGCCATACTTCAGTCAAATGATTCTGCCAAAGTCATGAATGGTAAGAACATAAACTGAATAATTCATAAACAGCAACACACCTCTGGAGCAGAAACTGTAGTAGCAGTTTTAACTAACTGCCCTAATGTGTATCTTTACAACATACAACAAAATCAAGAGAATAGTGTATTTCAGGGGCAAGGATGTCAGACCAGCTGTAATAATGGAAAATGATATCAAAAGCAGCAGAATGAAGACAGTAGAATCATCGAATCATCAAGGCTGGAAAAGACCTCTATGATCATCGAGTCCAACCATTAACACAGCACTGCCAAGCCCACCACTAAACCATGTCTTTAAATGCCACATCTACATTTCCTTGAATACTTACAGGGATGATGATTCCACCACTTCCCTGGGCAGCCCGTTCTAATGCTTCCTGGGGCAGCAATGATTCCACAGGGATGCAGCCACAGGACCACAGCTTGGATAGGAAAACGTACTGCAGAAACATTCTGTTCAACCCTAGTGTCAGACTGCTACTACTTCAGAGCACTTCAGGGCAAAAATCAAGGAGGAGATACCTGGGCTCAGCATGAGGATGAACCTTGTGGATAAGTGTTTGATTTCTACACTGCCTGCTCATATGTTTTCTCTGGGTACTCTTGCAATTTGTTAGACAGCCGTAATTCTTTGTTTCTCACTTGAATACTGCCTGCCAGCTCCTCAACAGGGGTTGTGCAATCACTTTGAGTTAGGCAGAAGACAGTGCTGCTCTGAAGGAAAAGTATAGCAAGTCTCACAAACTAATTGCAGAACAAGTATTTTTAGCTTTGTTCTGCCCTCAGATACAGATTTGTCACTTGTGAAACCAACTACGACCCAAGGAAACACACTTTAAAACTGCACTCTAATGTGTAAGAATTCCATTTTTCAAACACTTGACACAAGTTTGGGTCTAATGTTTGCTAACATGAGCAGAGTCACAGTGATGTCTACTCATCCTGCCCTGAGTTTGTCAATTCACTTACTCCATGGAATACCACCCACAGCTGCATCTCTCTAGAAACCAGTCCAAACAAACTGCAAGGTAATTTTCTACTCAACACTATTAATTGTCTCTTGATCCCCAGGAAGGATCACCCCATACAGCTCAGCACTCCACCCCTCTTCCATTTCTGCCATCCTATGAGCCAGCTCTAGAGAGAAGTTGCCACAGCCTGGAGACCAAGGAGAAGAGAAAAAGTAAGGCTCTGTACACTCTCTCAGGCTAGAGCTCTCTGCAGGTGGGCTGGATGCAGCCTGTCACATCCATGACCTTTCACAGTCAGACCTGTTCATACACTGTTGCTGATCTGAACTACACCTTAACTGAAATGATTTCAGTTACAGTTGACCCCAAACATGAACAGAAGGCAGAAATTTGCTGGTTACAGTCCCTCAACACAGCTGATATATCTGAGAGCAACTTTCTACCACTGAGGTTTCATTAAGGGTCACACAGATTATTTCACCTTTTAATTTATAGTTTACAGAATAAATGCAAGGTTAAACACCAAATCCCAATAACCCATAGTAAGTGGGGAAAAAATATCCTGAAATGCTGAGCTTTAAAATTTCAATTAAAAATATAAATAAATAAATAGTCAATTAGTGGTTTTGCAATTATTTTAACTTTGATCTTTAAAATCTCCAAGTTGATTTATATCCTACTGCTACAGAAATCAAATCATTTTTACAGTTGATAAATGCACAAGTTTACTAGCTAATTAAATCCTTTTTGGATTTTTCTCACTCCCCTTTCAATTTTAACAGAGAAAAAGTTTAAGCTTTTAATAGCAAAGTGGAGCAGCATTATATAATTCTTTTACTTGATGTTCTTAATTGCAATTACTGGTTCAAACTAGAGAACTCCTCTGGGGGAAGCCCAAGAACAGTTTGGGTTTTTCCTCCTTAACTACAGCAGTAATTAGAAAATACTTGGCTTTTCTATACCTCTGATATCTGCTACCTTCTCTTCCAAACAACTGCAAGTTTCCCATATCACTAAGATTACATGAACTGGGTTTAAAAGTTAATCTCCAATCTATCTGTGACATATTTAGTTTATTAAAGTTACGCATTAGTGACATTTCAGACTCCTGAATAACACTAATATTTTATGCTGCATTATAAAAGATACTGAAAATGTTATTTTCATATGATGCCACACAACTCAAAAAAAATGGAGGAAAAGCAAACTGCTTTTAAAAAAGAGAAAATTTAAAGAGGTCACCTTTGATTTCTATTTTTGTGTGGGATAATTACTGGTTTGATGTTGAAAGCATCTTTTACTAAGTATCATTCACTAAGCTTCAAAAAGAAGACCTCATATTAGCAACTACTCAGCCTGAGAAATATCACAATGCAGTGGAGCCTGACTGAACTCGATTCAAAGCATAGTTTTCCAGAAACCACAATGTCAGATTTCCTTGCAACCTGTCAGCCTAATACTGATTACTTCCAGTAGAAAATTTTCCCAAAACCAAAAGTTACCAGTACCAAAAAGCAGGGGAAATTATTGCTATAGTGTTCTCTCACTGAACCTTGGCAACAAGAGAAAGTTAAGTTGGGGGAAAAAAATCTCTCCCATCAGTTCTGAAGAAAATAGTAAAAATAATAGGTAAGAAAAATCATCATCAGTAGTGCTGAAGTAATTCCTTTACTGCTACAGTACCACAATACCTTAGTCCTTTGTGCTGAAGGGCTTGAGATTGGAAATGGATTATTACATCAGTGTTTTCAACAAGCATAACCTGCAGGATGAGACAACCCTCCCTGCTCAGAAATAAGAATTATTTCTTATAAGATTGCCCATGCAGGCTTACAGAACTGAAATACAAATTAAGAGGAATTAGAGTAAGGGGAGGAAAGGGACATCCTGACCCTGCTGTCAGCATCTTTGCTATGGGAAATGCTGGTTGCATGTGCAGTGTAACCAGTGACATTATTAACATCTGCTGGGGATGGGAGGTGAGACAGGACACTGCATTGGCACTATAACAGTGCAATCTGCACTACCTTGGTGCTTCGACAACATATAGTTCCCAGAATGAGAAATAATCTCAAGCCTCAGTAGTCCAAGATCGACACGATCAACCTGTGAAAGCATTTCCCCCCACAGAACAGCAAAACTTGGAATTAAATTTTATAGGTGTACAGACACAAGGAAGGAGCATTGCTAGACTGCAATTACTAAACTAGACTGAAGTGTGATGGTTCACCAGTAGGCGTGCAATGAAAGCAGAGTTGTCTCTGAAAGACATGGCATTATATCGAAAAAGAATAAAACACAATAGCACAACACAGGAAAGTACAATTTATTGTTGATTAAATAATTACAGTACAGTGTTATACTTCCGGCTGAGGCTCTGCAAGCTAAACTGCAACTCAGGTGAGATACAAATGCCCAAATAACAAAAATGCTGACATGACAATATGCATATTAGAGTTACTTGAAGTTGTTATTGTTGTTGATACAAAAAAAAAATATATCCAATTTTCCTCCTAGAATTGTAGAGCTAGTTATACTGCAGCCAACTCAAACAAAAGCATATACCAATTTTATTTACTTGAATTGACTGTAATAGTCAGTAAAGCTATCCTCACCATGTTGTTCCAGCCTGTACAGGAGAAAAAAATTACTGTGAAATAGATCCCATCACTGTAAAAGCTTGAGTGAGAGCCAAGCCTCTTCCCAACATAGGTGTTTCTCAAGTAAGAGTAGACATCCAATTACTTCAGCATTCTAATCCTAAGTGGGTTTTCTATCATTAATAATACCTGAATTGGTGCACTTGAAAGAAGATATATAATAAGCAGAGGTGTTACAAAGTATAATAATTGAATAGTGTTTTGGCAACTGAAGCATGTTTTCTACAAAAAGAATTGCATTCGAACACAGATAAGAATGTATACTGGGTAGTATGAGCACTGATTCACATCAGATGATGATGATTCATATTGCTATTAAAGCTTTTTCCTCAAACCCAGATTTGTTAGCATTTGGAAGTTATAAGACATACTAAGCTTACTGTTTCCTCCACTTGAGCAGGCTGGGGGTGGAAGGAAGGAAGGGAAAAAAACTACCAAGTGTTACGACTCCTTCCTCTACCACAGTGACACACTACTCTGACAGCTGTAACAATGTGTGCAAGAAGATACCAACAACTTGTAAAATGGCAAGTATGAACCTGCTGCACTGCACACTGCTTTTCAAAAAAATTCTCTTGCTACCCATATTCCCATGATTCACCAGTTGTGACCAGTACTGTCATGTTCAGTGGTACACCTGTGGAGCAAAGTATTTAGCTTCTCACTATGTCAGAAGTCATGTCATGTCTGAAGGAAGTTAGGGAGCTGCCTCTGGTTAATGTCCTGTATTTCGAAACAAAACCAGAGGAGGTAGTGACAGGAGAGGAACATACACACACTGAAACCACTGCAGTGGTAAGAGCAAACTCTATGCTTGGCATGCAATATAGCCAAGTTTACTGCATCACAAGTATAGCCCAACCACACAGCGTTAGGCAGTCATGCTGATTAATCTGGCAAATCATCCCACAGCTTTACTAAATTAAAGATTGCAAAGTTGCTATTGAGCCCATTTGGTAGAAATTATTTTAAGTTCCAGAGGAAACAATTTTTCACTATGCCAGTAAGCTTTCTCAATTGTTTCTTGTTGCGTAAGGTATTAAACTTACCAAAGTAACCAAAACCAATGTGACCAAAGTTAAACTGCCCCACAGCATACTTGTCTAGTACTACGCCATTTTGATGCAGCTATTTTATTCATTCTCTGAATCAGAATAAAAGAAATCAGGTGGCTCAAACCCTACACAAAAACCAGCTCACTCCCACAAAGAGCATAAACCCTGCACAGGGAGGGAAGAGGCTGAATGCCCAATAACCTGACTCAGCATAACACCTGCAGTCACCTAATAGGGCTGGACAGGAAAGGGTAGGTGGAAGAAAGTCCAGCCCTTCCAAACCTGACATATCTCTGAGATTGCAGTTGCCAACTATTTACCTATGCAGTCAGTTATGAAGAATATGTCAGCACTGCATGGTGCCTCCTAATTCATTACATACATATCTCTGCAGAGGACAATTTGCACTACTTCTCATTGGCAATGTTTAGTTGTTTGACTAATTTAATTCCTTCATATAGGATATTGCATACTGGTTATTTCACCAAACAAACACTAGAACTAAGGGAACCTGCAGCTGTCTGTGATCCACAAGTCTCTGGCAGAGCAAGCTATGTCAGAGCTGCAAGAAAGCAACTTCAGTTTTGAGCTGGAGACCATTCAGCACTCAGCAGGGAGGTGCCTGAGCACAAGGCTGCTCGGGACGCAGGTGCATACTCCTGGAAACACATACTGAGTTCTCATATGTCTATTCTTGTGCCAGATGCACCATTGCTGAGTCCACTTGTGTGTCACTCAGAGCTCTATTTCTCTTTGCAAAGTAAATGAATCCCATCCCTCCTGTGCAATGACAACCAGAGTGCTTCTGGTACCCAAGTCAGGTCAAGAAATCTGTGCACTACATAGATGTTTGCAATACAAGTATTGCATGACACTTTTTTTTCTTGAAATTGAAAGCTTCTATTTAGAAAATAAAGTCATCTATGTCCTTCTGAAAAGCTCCAAGAGAGACAGTGGACTGTGGGGAATTGTGGGTATAATAATATAGATGGTCAGATGACACTATGCCACTCATTTAAAAATCATATATAGCATTAAATGAAACAGTCTGTTCTGCTGTGACTGTGCAAATAATTTCCACAAAGACAAGCACGCAGAAAACCTTTAATATGAAACCTCCAGAATGTTTTTCCACACCAGATTTCTTCACTTCTTATACCCTTTTTGGGCTCCAATCTACTTCATGACTGCCACCCTCAGCCTTCAAAGCCAGTGCTTTGCAGCAAGTGGACTGCCTGTGCTTCCAAACCTCACTACAGCAGCACACTGCGTGATGGTGCTCAGCAAAACTGCGTGACAGTGGTTTTGTGAGGGCACAGCAGGAAAGGCTGGTAGGGGTCACTTCCCAACACTCTTCTACCCTTCATAATGTTGCTGATAACTCCTGACAGGGGCCAGCACAGAGGGTGAGCAACTGCTGTGCAGCCACCTGAGCCAGCATGGCATACTGAGTAGATTCTGGGCATCCGTGTCAGCCACCATTTCAGCCAGGTACAAACTTCACTGGGCTCTGTGGTGCTAAGAGCACGTTGACCCATTCAGAGGGCACTAGGGGCCATACACATCAGTCTGTGTTATTTTATAGTAGAAGCTATAACATCTGTGGTGAAAGGAAAGTACTACCGAGTTCAGTATGAAGAGTTCCCCTTACTGCAAAAATGTTGCCTTTTGTTCTAAAATTATAAATGAGGATATATTAAAAAAGACCAAGAATGTATCTGCTAAATTACCCCCATTTCCTTAAGAGACCTAAAGTGCTACAGGTATTTACACACTAACAAAGACTTCCATGTTAACAAGAGATTTCAACAGCGTGGAGAACTGCACAGAGGTGGCTGGCAGAGAACAAAGAAGACAGATGTAGAATAACAATTAATGCATAGGAATTTTACCACATACAGAAAAAAATTACAAGTTTTTAGCAAATGCTGGCATGAAAGGTTTGCCAGTGAGCATGCCATTTAACAGCAAATTATTTCCTCCTGAAAATGGATTCCCATTGCAATTGCTGTAAGTCAGCTGTTCTAACAACACATGCACAGCTAACTTGCAAATACTCGTACTTTCTAACACCTAAATTAGATGTTGTAACAGTCAATGCAATTTGGTCTTTTCACAGAATCAGTTAGGTTGGAAAAGACCTCTGAGATCAAGTCCAACCATTTCTGAACACAGCTTTGTCAACTAGACCATGGTACCAAGTGCCACATTCAGTCTTTTCTTAAGCACCTTCAGGGACAGTGACTCCACCACCTCCCTGGGCAGTCCATACTCATGTCTAATCACCTTTTCTGTAAAGAAATTCCTCCCTAATGTCCAACTTGAACCTCCCCTGCTGCAGCTTTAGGCTATTTTCTCTTGTCCTGTCAACAGTTGCCTGGGAGAAGAGGCCAACCCCCACTTGGCTATAACCTCCTTTCAGGTAGTTGTAGATGATGATAAGGTCACCCCTGAGCCTCCTTTTCTCCAGGCTAAACACCCCAAACTTCCTCAGCCTCTCCTCACAGGACTTGTGCTCCAGACCCTTCACCAGTTCTGCTCCCCTTCTCTGGACATGCTCCAGCACCTCAGTATCTTTCTTCTAGTGAGAGGTGCAGAACTGGACCCAGTACTTGAGCTGCTACCTCACCAGTGCCAAGTAAAGGGGCACTATCACCTCCCTAGTCCTCCAGGCCACACTATTCTCAATACAAGCCATGATGCCACTGGCCTTCTTCAATTTCAAATTTCCTTCGGTAAAAATAAGAGTTCTAAGGTGCCTGAAAGCACTTTATTACTGAACAATGGTTTCTTAGGTGCTCTCAACAGGTGACTGTAATTAAAAATAGGGTCACATCTGAGGAAAGCTATCCAGGTGCACAGGTGCCTCCATTTGTCTCCTTTAGAGTGCTAGCCATGTAAAATTCAAGAAATGCATAGATATCATTTAGAAAACCAATTAAGCCATTAGAAGTAAACTCCATTAAAAGCCACTCTTCAGCTTCAACAATAAACTGCAGCCATTTCAAATTTAATACTGCACTAGCAAGTAATATACCATTGAATAATTCAACATTCCCCCCCGGAGGGGACACCTCGAGGTCCTTTTCTGCTGCTCTCCTTTCCAGCACTCTGCCCTCAGCCTGTAGTGCTGCTTTGGAAGGGGTGGCACCAGGGGGAGGTTGTGGCCAATGTGCAGGAACCTGACACTTGGCCTTGTTGAACCTCACACCATTGGACTCAGCCCACCAACCCAGACTGTTCAGAGCCCTCTGGATATATTTTCAATATTCTCACTTGAATACACAGAGGAACTCTTAAACTGTAAACTTAAGGGTTTATATTTAAAAGTGAAAGTGTTCTAGAACCATAGAGATGTAATTTTAAAAGCTGATTGTTTACTTTCCTGTACAGAAAAGCAACAGTTAGGGACTGATTTTCCCATAATGCAGATAAGACATTCCTTTCTAGACAGGGCACTAACCCAAGGCTGAGGTCTACAAACAGGTGTCCTTATGAGGTACTTTAAGTAGTATTTCCTTCAACATCCCTTCACCAAAGCAATGCTTTGGAAAATTTATTTTCCCTGCTCTTTGGACCTCAAGTAACACATGAAACCTTTGGTAAGGTTTCATAACTGCCATTTCTGAGCTCATCCCTACAGCTGCTCATCCTGCCCTTACTCTGGGGCAGCACAAGCACCAGGCACAGAGCCCCAACCCAGCGCGTTCGCGCTCCCCCCGGAGCCGCGGAAAGCCAACTCACCTCCGCTGGCCTCACCTGTGAGTGTCTCCTGCAGGAGCTCCCTCGGGGCTTGTCTTCATTAACCAAACATAAGGAGGTGTAATCGCTCTCCGCAGGGTGCCCGAGCAGCGCTTCGCCCCACCGGGACAGGCTTATCACACGCTGTTACCAAATGCACTACCTTATTCTATTCGTGTCCTCAGTGGGTAAAGATCAACCTCTGGTAACATTTATCTATGTTCTTGTCCTCATTACAGCCCACGTAGCACTTGGAAATACACCAGAGATCCTGCTGCACTATGAAACATGTTTAGGGGGTTGCCCTCACCTCTATGCTTGATTAATTTGTTGCTCTCCAGGTAAAGGCTGGATGGTAGGGACAAGAAGAGGGGTCAGCAGACATGCTGGACATGAGGCTGAAGGTGGCACCACAGCAGTACAAGGCCAGAACTAATTAATATTTAGCAGGACCACTGATCTGATCACAAAGGAAACACTGCTGTTTTGCAGAGGAAAGGGGTAAATGCTTCCATCCACAGTGCTACCTGGAGCTGTGCTACAGGTGCAGCCCATAATTCACCCGCAGACCACACGCGCTGGTTCTGAGGAGCTGGCAGCAAAGTGTAGCATGACATTTATTGAAGGTATTGATTCACACATTACTAGGAACACAGTACCACTTTAGGAAAGGTTATCAGAAATATGAATATATTAAGTAATGCAAGATGTAAAACCACTATCTGCTCCACTCTTGTACATGCTAAATGTGTTTTTTCTAGATCTGTCCATCCTGCAGAGGTAGGGTTAGTAGCCCTCTTTGTTTTGGCAGAGTATTCTGTACAGATTGACCTGGCCCAGCACTGTCATTCCAGAAGAGAGATCATAACACAGTTTATTTAAATAAAAAAGAAAGAAAAAGACATGTGAACCTCCTATCTTAAAGATCTGTTCAAGTTTGGCAAGCTAAGCTGGAAACTGATCTTATCCTTATATCCAAAAGTAGAATACAATGGAAGCCTTCTCCAAGAAGAGAAAATTTACAGCTTTTATTAAGTCTTACAGATAACCAGAGTATGTTTTAGTAGTCACCCTATGGACCAAAAGAGATATACACTTAATGGGAACATACTATATTACTGAATTAGTATTACCACAAAAATCAGAAAGACTTTGCTTATATCTGCCTAATCTCAAGAGGGTTTTTAAATTGTTTACAAATAGTCTTGTTATCATATATTCTGCAGTTCTAGAGCTGAGGCACTACAGCACAGGCATCAAAAATCTCACCCAAATTCCCAGTTTTATATATCCTATGACTAAAATATTTTTACAAAAATCATCTCCATACAACTTCAATCTCTAATCATTTAAGCCTCTTAAACTTGTCTTAAATTCCTGGATATCAAAAACAACTACCATATTTGCTCCTGAGGATAATTAGCCCCCAAATTACTTTTTAAATATACCTGAAATACATTGATAATTTACAAACACATTTCAGGGTTAAATGATTGGTAAGTAAACAAGTCTTTGGTAAATAATAACTACTCTGTTCTTTACTCAGTTAAAAAACTTAATTCATTTTTAAATCTAGACTAACTGATTTAATAACTATTTCTATAATGAGTAAGGCTCACATGGCACAATGCTGAGTGGCATAAATGGCTGTATGTAGTAAAACCTGAATGTTTTCAGGCTACAAATCCTGATAATACTAGGTTCCTGCCCTGGCTCTTTTTTTTTTTAAGTGCCCTTCAGCCAGCCCCAGGAAGCTGGATCTGAATAAGAGCTTCCTAATGAATTAGATTTCCAACATTTAAAGGTGTCAGCAATGTAGAAAATACTGTCCGTTGCAAGGATACATTCTACAGTAGGTACTGGACTGCATGCTAAAAACTACAACAAACCAATTAGTTTTAGTTTGAAATAATATATTACAGCTGCAGTATTGCCTAAAAATGTCTGCTTTACCACTTATGCAGTCAAACAGAAAAACTATGCACTATGCATGCTTGTGCGAGCTGAAGATGACTGCTTGCTCCCAAAGGAAACCTAAAGGCACAGGATATAGGTAATGTGAACGGAAATCTGGAAACAAACATCAACTTCCATTTTATTACAAGAATCCAATTAGAAACTGAATGCCTAAACTGATATTTTACTGTTTCTGTACTATGCCTTCACTTTGGCTAAAAGATGCCATATCACGTCCTTTAAGAAAAATAGCAGCAGTAAGCAGATCTTGTCATTGCAGAGGAGAAATAAAACATATGTCTGCTTTAGGTCTGGCTTACAGTTTTGGGATTATTTTAAACATGTCCAAGAACTGCTCAGATTATTTTCAATGACAGTTAAGAGTTTTACTGTACTATTAGTTTTTTAATAATCTGCCTTGTTAAAGGATCAATTACATTTGAGACAATAAATAATAAAGTTTACAATAAATAATTTTCAAGTCAAAGTATTGTACTTACAAAATAAAGTAACACTGTAATAGAATCTTCAAGATAATTCCATTTTACATATTCTGCAGCGAAAATAACATTTCTAGTAGGAAGGAATTACTTATAAACCTATCGAGATCTACACATTCACATGTGTGTGTAAACAACTTAACAAGGTTTATTATGTTCCCAGAAAAGCTATGCTTTTACAGTAGGTTTTCAGCTAAATTTATCATAATATGGTAGGAAATATATAACAGTGCTTATATTTAGCTCCATCACAAATTTGAATTTGAAAAACAAAGGAAAAAAATGGAGTGCCATTATTTACAAGGAACAGCAACTTTCCTTCTGCTTCACAAGTGACTGTATCTGTGTGTGAACAAAATGTTAGGGCGAGGCATTCCAGATGAACTGCAGCTAAGTTTGGATGAGGATGATTTCAGGATGAACAGTGAAGGTCCTGGCAATAAATACCTAGAAAGGATATGAAAAATACAGCAGAGTTTACAGGCAAAGCAACATTCAAGAGCAAAAGAATTAGTTGTTCATGTGCCACATCATATAATCGTTATATGCGAGAAATTGGGTACAGTAAATGCTAGTTATAAAACACAGAGGGCAAAAGGCACAAACTAACTCAGAAAATGAAACTAAACTCTGAGAAACCCTTAGCAAAAATTCAAGACGTTGTACGAGGATCAAATATCTTTCTAGTTCTTTATGTTTCAAGCCATTGAGTAAACAATGAACTCATGGGTAATATTACTACCAAAAATTAATACTTCAGTATTGGTCTCTGTTATTATAGTACAATTTATTTAATTTAAACTGGAAAAAACTGCAAGTGACATTAACCAGCTTATAAAAAGTTGCAAAACCAAATAAAACTATTAGAGAACAAAAAAGATTTTCAGCTTTGTTTCCAGCTCAAATTCTCTAAAAATAGACATGGTATCATCACTACTCTAATAAAGGAAGAAATGATGCTACAACCTAGTAATTCCATTCAGTAGGATTCAGCATCCAAAGGAACACAGAAATTGGAGACAAGAAAGTTCTCTTGGACCATCCCTTTCACTGTTTTCCAAATGTAAGCCTGTTAGCTGCAGTACCTTGGAGTAATCTGATCAGTTTGAATAGTTTGTGGTTGGTCATGATGTAAAATTTTCTGCAGTATTAACAGCAAAAGCAATAAAAACTTCAAGGCTGAAGATTTTCTAGTCTTAGCAAATCCAAATGACTTTACCATACTCTGCTATAGCTCAGTAGATGTTAATGCTGAATGTGATTTGGTTTGTGGCTAACATAATTCTGTTTCTGCTGTGACCAAACAAATTCAGGTTCTGGTTAGTTTTAAATTACGTTAGAGTGTCTTAAGATCCAAATGTCAATAACAAACAAGTTCAGTGTATCAAATAACTAGTCTGAGATATAGCAAGTAAGCAATTAAGTCATAAAATAAGCTTAACAGATAATATATCAAAGGTTTGCTTTTCACATAATATTTAACTGAAAGCCCTCCTATGAAATAATATATGTAAGATATTTTATATAAACAAAGCATTTGTAAGTTTATATACCTAATCATTCAAATTGCCATTATGGACAGAATTTGGAACCTAAGTAACTTGAAACTGACATTTAATTCTCCACCTACGACTGTTAAACTGCAGATCGTTGATTCCCACAGTTGGAGCATTTTCAGTAATCCCTGACCTGACAATATTATAACCCCTATTGTATGCAGTTGGAGAACTAAACCAGCCAATGGAGAATCAGGTAAGTGCCAAATAATTCTTTTACTATATGATGCTGTTTTGCAAGGTTTGAAAAAAATATTTATGCTCTGTAAGATGAAATAATAAAACTTTCAATCTCAAGGTTTTGGAAACCAACTTTGCAAAACTGTGCAATACAGTAAATCAGATGGCACTTACCTGACCCTTGGCTGGAGCTGTGCCCCTATAGCATCCCACTGGAATGTGAAGCCACAAGTATCTGACATGTTAGGATACCTCTAGGAATGCAAATCTGGAAACAGTAACTTTGAGGGATCTGAGAAGGGGAAGAAAGGAAATTTTCAGTTCACTCTATGGAAAGCCTTTGCTGCAGCTAAATAGGCAGCAGGCAATCAAGAGTCTAATACAAGATGTGTATATCAAGTCTTTTTTTGGTAGCACCTCATGAGTGGGCTAGTGAGATTAGAATGATTGAAACTCAAGATCAAGGGAAATGTTGGGGGGGGTTGCTTTTTTTTTCCTTAAATACAGAATGAACTAGGCTTAAAGAGAAGTGTTGTGATAGCAACATAGACTGAAACCTGTTTCAATACTATCCCTTATATTTATAATTTAGAATCACCCTCTGGGTGAACCACCTTTTCCTAATATCCAATCTAAACTCCTTTAATGCAGCTTCATGCCATTCCCTTAGGTCTTGTCACCGGTCACCAGAGAGAAGAGATCAGTGCCTGCCCCTCCACTTCCTCACGTGAGGAAGCTGTAGAGCTCTGTGAGGTCTCCTCAGTCTCCTCTTCTCCAGGCTGAACAAGCCAGGTGACCTCAGCCGTTCCTCAGATGGCTTCCCCTCTAGACCCTTCACCATCTTTGTGGCTCTCCTTTGGACACTCTCTAATTGATTTAGATCAAAATTTATACCTTGTATCATCCCAGTGATGGCTAATCCCAGTTGGGGATCCTCTTGAATCTGATGAATATTTGTAAACTACCAGCAGGCAGTGTTTACAAAGCTGTACTATTCTTCGGCAGCACTGGAGTTGCTCAGGAGTCACTAACTCTGTGCTTTTACTGAATATGGTTTCCCAAGAGCTCCTGTTATGGAAAAAGACATGAATTCATGTTTTCTGTCACAAATTGTAATCTAAGAGCTTTACTGTTTTATATCAGACTTAACAACAGAGGAACAAGAGGAAAAAGCATGACCTTGCCTGTTTACAGGAAAGGTCTATACTATTTAACACAAGTGCTGGCAGATGCTGAGTCCAAAACACAAATTAAGAAGTTAATCTTCATGTGGGAAATGTCCACAGCCATTTTTCACTTGGTTTGTTCCCTAAAGTGTTTATAGAACCATTACTTAAATTTAGCACATGAACATTTAGTCACAAAATTGTGTATGTGTCTTACAGCAGAAATAACAAAAAAACACTTACTTTTTAACAGGCTACCACCTGAATGTGACTATGATGTGACATTACAGGACTAAAAAACATAATAAATTATTTCTAAATGTCTAAACATAATAATAATACTTTCAGTATTTAAGTACATAAACTAAGAAAGTACATATACTAATAAACAAATAGGAATTTTTTTAATTAGTATCTACTCTGCTTTCTTATCCAAAAAATCATATGAGGAGAGTCTCTCACTTTAGTCACTCAAATACTATTTATTTTTTCACCTGGTCACATGAGGATGGTCTTTTACAATTAAATGCAACTTGCAAAGTACATCTACAGAAACATTCCTATTCTTCTCTTAAGAAGCCATTTCTCTTTCCAAAGAACCTCACCAAACCCTACCACACCAATATAAACTAGGTATATTTTAGCACAGAAGAGTACAATAGTTCTTTGCATACAGCTCAACAACACTCCTGTTTGTGCAAAATTCTGACCAAACTGCAAATCATTGCACCTGTTTTAAAAGGCAACAGGGTCCCTGTGAAGACTCTTTCTTTGGCCAAAAATATTATTCAGTAGCACAGATAGCTTGTAAGCTTGTGGTTTTTAGTTTGTCTATAAAAGGAGCACTTGACAGAGTGAGGAAAATTTGTGGCATTTTGCTTCAACGTAACATCCAGGATGATTTAGCCTTGTCCCCAGAGCTCAGCAGTAGATTTCACAACACTGGTGTAGGAAGTTTGTCCTTAAAACAACATCAACCAGAACCAGCAAGCTTACTTCTGCCTAGTGAGATGGTTTTTACATTACGCTGCATTAGGATGGAATTATGACCATTATTGACTAAAAGATAAGCTGTATCATCTGTTAACTGATTTGTTAGCCTGGCTCCTCTGTCTAGATGATATGTTCCTG
>NW_008659071.1:368710-375689 GCF_000695815.1 Acanthisitta chloris
TGCAAACATGATTTTCAAGTTATGCAAGCATTTCTCCCTATTACTCATTTAATTGTTCAAGAAGTACTGTTTGCATACATCAAAACTGTTTCATTTCATACAATGAATAATCATAGAATCATTTAGGATGGAGCTCAAATAGATACAGCAATTACTTCCGTTGATGGCAAGTCCATGGTTGATGCAGAGGTCTAGCCTCAAAATCATGCACCGTCAAGTGAAAGAGTTGACTTACAGCTCAGATATTTTGAAAATGAGAATGTTTTTTCCTTAATTATTATAGTTGTAAATACATCACTACATCACTAAATATTTAATTCCATTTCTGAAATGGTTGGCCTAGATTATTAAATCAAATTATACCGTATCTTTAGATGTTTTCAAAACAAGTTCAATGTATTACAGCATTCCCTAGAATTAAAATGAGCAAGAGTATGCCAGCACTGATTGAAACTGTGAAGTTATGAGGAAGACAAAGAAAAGAATCACAGGCTTACCCTGAATTACAGAAACAGTTCCAAAGGCCTTGACCATGGCTCCAAAGTAAGCGATTAAATACACGGTTAAAGAGACGGTACAGATGTAAATTTTCAATGTCTGGAGTTTTCCAGACACGCTGTAGAACTGCACGAACACTTGTCTTTACTATATCCAAAAGCTAGGAAAGAATACTTCAAGTAAATCAAAGTGAAGGCATATTGCAAAACCAAAACCCAACTGATGGCTGATTCCCTGCACACACATACACAAATACACACACAGATGCCTGCAGAGCTATAAATTACCACAGATGTCTATGTTTCATTTCTGTGCATTCATCAGCAAACTTTTAATATACCCTTTTTCTGTCAATAATATTTTTCAAAGCCAAATCAAAATATTTTATTTTTATTACAGAAAAGTTAATTTCTATTTCTTCAGTCTGTTCATTACTACTTCATTTAAATGACAAAAAAGAGTTTAAAAAAGAAACAAAATTATAATCTCTTCATCTATTCCCACTCCCTTTTAAAATAGCATCTACTTTATAAAGAACTAAAATGTCCTGAAAAGCTCCAAACTGCTTTTGGTTTAATGTCGGTTTAAGCTCATTATGTTACCCGGGATCAACCATTAGTTTACCTGGTAGAAGACAGTGTAGTGAAATCAATAAATAAGTAAATAATCAGCAAAATATTTAAAATAGCAACGTTTATAGAAATGCCACGGATTTATTATATACAGACTACATTGAAATGCAAGTGCATAAAGAGGTGGGTGAAGAAAATGCTGAGCTGAATTCAGTATAGCACAGACACACACCCAACACATCAGAGCCCTCTTGGATACACCTTTGCACATCCCACTGAAGTGGGACATGGAAGGAAGGTGGGATTCATCTTGCCTGTTTCTGAACATCTGGTTGTTCTCTTAAGTCAAGCCTCTATGTTCCCTCCATAATCACCGCAGAGAAACAGGCTCCAGAGTGTTTTCGCTTCTATTTCAATATTACCAATAAGACTGGGAATAGTTTTGTGACCAAAGTAGTATTTTGGCCCCACACTGGCACTCTGAACAGTGTAAAATCTACCCTAAAACAAGCCCATGGGGCATGTAACCTGTTAAGAGAAAAGTCAGTTAAATCAACATAATTTCCTCTAAAGGAAACACTGTTTCTGCCTCTTTTGCAAAACAGCATCATCCAAAAACCAGTCAGACTCAAGTGGGTGGTAAACAGATGGAGGTATTTGTTGATTTGGTATAAGATTTTGCAAATTAGAAGGTACAGTGCTTTCCCAGGAAACTTTCAGAAATGTATGACAAACTGATTCACATGGTGAAACATATGGTTCTCAAAAGGTGAAAGAGATTTAGTACAACAGTAAAGTACGGAAGCATAGTGTAGAATTGCAATTTTTTGGTTCTGCATAACAAACTTGTTTATAAATAGTCTGATAGGACACAAGAAAGGAAACAAAGCATGAATAAATATATTTGCAATAGCACAATGAAGCTGAATAAGTAATGTTTAATGGGCAGAAAATTCATAGATACCAAATAATGACAGCCTCAATGAAATGTCTTTTCCAAGTTATTTAAGCTCCTTTTGAAGACCTACAATTAGTCCACATGCATAGATCTTGCAGCAATTCCATGCACATAATAACCCAATGCAAATATAATACTGTCCTCTCTGCTGGGAATCTTTATGAATGCAGGTGTCTAACACACTAAAAACCACACCCATGGTCTTCTCCTCCCAAAGAGTGAGATAGAAAGAGTAATAAATTATAACCTAAGGATGCTGATCTTTTTTTAGTGACAGCAGGAGCTACACTCAGGTTTTGGATAGCCACTCGCCTGTGCAATGGGTCTAGATTTCCAGACACTTCCTCAGCAGCATCAGCCTATCGTCTTCATGTTTCTAAAGCATGTTTCCTTGTATCCTGCCAGTCTCAGACTTTCTGCACAAACAGCCAATATCTGTGATTATATACACCTATTTGAACCAAACAAGTCCCTGTATTACATAAAGGATCAACCATACATTTCTTTGCTATGTTACACTGATTAACAGTAATCTATCTCCCTGTATAGGTTCTCTCACTAGCCCAAAACATGTGAGCTAAGAACAATGATGCCAAGGTAGAGATTTTTCTTATACTGTAGGACCCGGAGTTGAAAAACTCTAAGGACTGAACATCTTAGAGCAAGCTGCAGACTGCCAGGTACTCTGGAAAATCTTTCTTGCTGTTTTTTACTGTGTGGATATTGTCAATATGCCAGAGGGGGAAATGTACCAGTTAATTGTCCTTAATTTGCAAACATGGCCTCAATCATCCATTTAAGAAAAGAGACAAGGCATTGCACAAGGGCTGGAACTTCATGAAACCTATATCTTCATTTTTCTAAGTTAATTTCCCTAGCTTGCCTTCATCTTTCTGTTTACTTTAATTTTTATCATTTACTTTAACAAAACTAATTATCTAGGTGTAACAGAACAAGATGTTATGAAAGAGCACATTCAAAACCCTCTGGTAACCATCAAAACACTTTTAAAGAAATTATGTAAAGCGAAGTAACATGAAGCAGTCATAACTCCTCCCATACAAAAGTCTCTTTTTCCTGAAAGTCTCAGAGACTAAAGTTCTTTTTAGCATGCATTGATTTAATTGGTTTACTCTCAACTTGCTTCTGAATGTCTCCTGTACTTGTGGTGTAATGCCAGAATATTACACATTCAGAATATGAGCAAAGCTTAATTTTTCTACATCATGTTGAATAATTATTAAGCAAATACAGCTGTCAGGGATGAACACTGTGAAGTCTAGTACACTGCCCAGGTATTTCTTTATGTGTGTTAGAATTTCCCAGTAACTATAGTTAAGGGGACTGAGATTCTGTTATGTATTTCACAAAGTTGCAGAAGGTACCTTTGAGACAGATTCCTTACTTGCATAAATATTCTCCACCTTGAGCTCACTTCTCCTTTACCCACCTCATTGGAATATAAAACATACTTCTTTCAAATCAACAAAAGCTTACACATTTGGCAGTCCTCAGCTGCAATGTCATTGTCAAAGTTAATCCGTTTTTATAAACTACCCTTCTAAGAATAACTATCTGATTGCTTGAAGGGATTGAGGTTAAAAGCAGTTTTAAAAAAAAGGCAAATCATTTCCAGTGCAAGCAAAGATGAAGGGTTCTCTAGTGCTTCAGGAATTATAAGTCTCCTAAGTTGTAAAAGATGTCCTCATGAGAAGAGCAGAAAGTCCACATTTCTGCTTGTGCAGTTTTTGCGAATAACAACCTGGCACATCAATCTGGATCGTCCTGACTTTGTACATGTACCCTTGGTTTAACATGACTGCCAGTCACATAAAGGGCAGAACCACCCTTTGTTGTAGACTTTCTGAAATAATGCTTAAAGGAGAAACTTCTTTGCTTGGCAGTTTCATTTTTTATTCAACATGATGTGTTGTAATACTGTGGGTCAAAGACTCAAATAGCCAAGTGCAGTATCCTTAACTCTAATGGAGTTTTAATATGCCTGGTCTGAAACTGCTGACTTGTTTAGCCCTTATCAATCAAATCTGCTGAGTCAATACACTTTAAGAATGTTAGCTAAGAATTAGATATTTAAGCACTAATCATTTCTTTATCTTCTTTTCTTTCAGGAGAATAATTTTTTAAGAAAATGAGTTTTAAATTATAATCCAGGGTAATTCTGTTTCTCCAAATATGGAGCAGCGCGATTTCCTACAATAGAATTAATTCATATATATGTTAGTATCAATACCCAGGAGTTCAGCATCTCAAGCCACTCCCAGCCACTGCTAAACACCAGTAGAAACACTGCTATGCATCTTGTTCAGATGACCTTCAGAAAATTAAATGTATGTCACTTACTTTTCGTTGCTTTACTGAATCCAGTTTAACCAACCAATAGGATGACACTTTTGTTTTATGGTACTTCCAATTATCCATAATCTGTAGTCATAGCAAAACACAAGATACAATAATACACATGAAAACAACTGAAAGCTGTTACAGAGCACTGCTGATGCTAAAAAGTATAAGCATCTAAAAGACCACTGTGAAAAGAACTTTTCTCTAAAAGAAATGGAAAAATATTTGCTAATTTCTGTGTGGGAAGATTTTCAAAGTCATGTGATTTTTCAATTTAATCCCACCCTCTTTACTACCCAATTCTGACAACCATACACTAGAAATCAGGGAGAAACTTGTCTTCACTGACTCAAACTCCTTGAGCACAGCAATAAGTTCAATAACATATAACTGCTCATCTATTTAAACAGTGAGGGAGTTTGCTGCATAAGGGACATTAGACATACCTGGAAAACAACTTTTCTATAAATGATCGTATATGAACTGCAATACTCTCCTTTTATGATGTCTGAGTGCTACCAAAATAGCTCAAGTTGCAAACATACATTTTTATATTCATTTTGTTATTTTATCTTTCTATTCTATTCCAGACCTCCAACAATTTCTGCCTCACTGACAACCAATATACCATTACTTGTTTACTTCCATGATGAAATATTATTTCCCATCAGAAACTGGTTAAGGTCAGAGGAATTTACAAAAGAATTCTGCCAGAAGGCAGTTCATGTCTAGCCACACTGATGTGGTGTGAGGAAGCACCACTAGATGGAGCACACACACCCCACTCCTACAAGCACAGAAATACACAAACACTCTCACGTGGCCTAAGAGAAAATTTAATGAAGCATTTTAGTTCTGCTTCCAGGATGAGATACTCAATATACAGTTATGAATGCTATCTTCCAGCATCATCCAAATCAACCATTATTACAGGAGAATTCCTTTCCACTCTGACATAGCTGCAGAGATTACTAGAGACATAATCAACATTTTGAAAGCTCATGGAGCAAAGGACATTTCTGCCCAGAAAATTAAATCAGATTAATTTTACCACACCATGGGACTGTGCTTACTACATCAGAATACAGGTGTTCATTTAAATTACTAGATCCCTTCATATTTCTGCTAAACTGAGAAAAGAACTTCTATCCTCATTTTTTTTTTCCAACTTGATGTTAGTTTCTTTTCACTAAATAATCCCACTAAAGGATGCAGATAGCGTGTAATTTCTGCTTATATATCTTAATATTAAGTATTGGTTTTTAATTAACCTTTGGTTGGGCATTGTTTCACATGTCTGTGAAATCTTTGATACCAAACTACAAGGCTCAAGACAACAGTGGATATGAGAAAGGCTAAGGTGGCAGCCTAGAAGAGCCAAAAGCATGAGACTGGAGTTCTTTATGACCAGCAAACCTCCTCCGTCTTGCAGCATACCATTCTGAGTTCTCAGTAGGCCTATTTGAGAGCAAGTTAAACATGTCAGGATCTGTTTTAACAATATCAGATGAAATATGAATTGCAACATTCTTCTTGGCTTACTTAAGAGTTTGAACTTTCTCCACAATGAAAAACTGAATTTTCCTAACCTTCCTGATTGTTTCTCATATATTTTATAAGGACATAGGAATGTTTTCAGTGCTGCTCTTTTAAGGTCAGAAACTATGCAAAGCTCCAAGCTTTCAAAACCTTTTGAATTATCTTGAGTTTTGGAAGTTTTAAGGTCACAGGAGCTCATGAATCATAGATTTGTCTTTTTACTTTCCTTCATTTCAGTGGTCTAAACAGTAAGTGTCTAGCCTGTTCTTCTTTCTTATTTATAGATACTTACATCTTCTATAATTAATTCGGATTCTTCATCTGTTTTTCCTGGGAACTTGATTCGCATGTCATTGATAATGAGAAGAGTCTCTTTTGTCAAAGCCACTTCTTGCTCTTTTGTTTTCTGTTGCAGTAAAGACTCACTCTAAAAACCAATACGAAGCAGAGAAAATAGTTCAAGTAAGCCATTAAATCACATTGCAAAGATGTTTGTTTGACACAAAAAAAATTCTAAATAGGGTGACAAAAAATGTATTAAAGTGTACAGAAATTATCTAATGCAGAACTAATATACATGCATGTGTCTCGTATGGTAATGCACCACCATTATTTAGAGTTGTCAAGAAATGTAAGAAAAACAGTTCAAATGTAAGTTTGTTTGAAACAGAATAAACAAATATTCAATATTTATGATGCCCACGACAAAGTATGTATTTGAAATTTAGATAACGGAGTTTGAATTTAAATTCAACATAATGAAAATATTATTACTCATAAAAAACATCCTTTCAGTTCTTCACTTCAGCAATTTAAGATAAACTGGCACTATGTCACTGAGCCAAGATTTCAGGAAGCACGAGAAAGTAAGGACACTTTGCTCCTGCTGCAGTCAGTAAGGGATCCAACAGTGTCTTCAGTTGTGCAGAATTTTGTTTGTTTGTGCTTTTAACACCAGCACTGATGTGATCTGCATAGGACCATCTCTGGAGGGTTTGGGGGTTTTGTTTAACACATAAGACACTAGTTAGAAGTACTTCTAATCCTCTTT
>NW_008659071.1:375722-379577 GCF_000695815.1 Acanthisitta chloris
TGACTCAATTTTAGTTTTTTTCAAGAGTGAAATTAAAAATTTTTAGGCATTTCAAAATCTTTGTATCTTGTAACAACTACAATGCTTAAGCAATTGAAAAATATTTCCAAACACAAAAAAATTACTTAGCAATATGATACATATTAATGTGGCTGAAAGAAGAAGATAGCAAATATTTCCAAATCCACTTTTCTTTAAAACTGCTATAATAAAACATCTGTTATTCCCAACTGTAAATGGCTTATTCTATGTTTCCATACCTTTAGAACATTTGGATCTCAGCGGCCTCCAAAAAAGGCAATATGCTGCTCTTTTCTTGCCCAAAGGATAGATAAACTAACACTTTATCACGCCCAAATGATTTCTTCTTAGTAAGTTACAGTTTATCAATTTTAATTTTATTCTAGCAGTAATATATATTATATTATTCTTAGTTGCAAAAATAATTATGAACAGAGTTCCATTCAGAACACAGTGCTAAATTATGATTAGTTCTTATCTGTTCTGTAAGTAATTTTATTCACATTATTTTAAGAAGCATGACCTAAGCTCTATCACCCAACATAATTGTTCTTCACATCAAGATCATTTCTGTGGTGGAGCTTTCTCAATGAAAAAGAGAGTGTGGTTTCTTACTAATGTTAATTTAAGCGAGTAGCCCATTTTTAACGTCAGATGGTAAGAGAGTGTTTTTAATCTTTCAGTAATTTGTATTTGATATAAAGTTAATGTGAATAGAAAAATCTATATTAGCCCTGTCTCATTAAACTCTCAGAGTACATGGTGATGATAAAAGGGTACTTTTTAAACTTGAGATAGCTAATGCGATAAAAAATACCTTTAGCACATTGTTGTGAAGACACAATCTTAATGTCTTTCCAATTCTATTAGCTGACTTTAAAGATGGAAAACCATGTTAAGGAGTATTTCACAAGATGTCAGCACACAATTTTAAAAAGATCCTTTTTCATCATTTAGACAAAGCCTCACAGGCAAAACAGACAATGAGTGTTCTACCGGATAAAAATGATGATTAGAGATAATAAATACTATGGAACAAGTTCATTAGCATTACAAAAGGATTTCTCACAATCAAAGCTCACCACAATATAGAAAGGCAGAAAATATGGGTTAAAAGTGCCAATTTGTTTTGCCCCATCTCCAGATGAATTATTTGGGTGATGAAATATATAGGTCAGGCATCAAAGCATGAAGCGAAATGCTCTGGCACCATCACACAATGCAATACTGAGTGAGGTTGGGGACTGATCCCTGTGAACTCTGCCTACGGATAAGTGAGTATGTGGTGCATCATGCAAACACAAAAGAAGAAATGCCTAGGCTGTGAAGGAGATACCAAAGAGTCTGGTAACAAAATGAAAAAATATGTATGGTTCAGAAGTTCATTATGAAATTGCAACTAACCACACAAATTCTAAACAGCTAAAAGTGTTTAATCTGATCTTTTAATCACTTAGTCTAGTTGCTTGTCTGTCTCAAGGACAGGCTTCAAAAGGAAAGAAGCTTTATCTTCCCTTTTAAAAAAAGAAGATGGCTTCTGGGACAGGAATTGCAGTGGCAAATCCTGAAGACAAGCCCTATATAAATTTTCAGTTGTTCCCTTTGGAAACGGGGCTCTACTGCAGTGGTCTAGCACATGCAAAATAGGTACAGCAGGTTGACAATTAATTACACTTCCTGCTACAATGGACACCCACACAAACTGTTTTATTCTGGTACAATGCATTTATCCTTGAAGTATACACTGGTTTTGAACTATTGATGTATTACTGTTACTGTAAAGATTCTGAGGGTAGGTATAGCCTTATTTCAGAACCAGCAGCCCCCAAACAAATCACAGAAAATTTTTAAGCTAGGTAGTATCTCTTTTTATCTTCAAAAGCCTATTTAGGAGAGAAGGCTTCCCATTCATGAAAACTCTTGAGATTTCGATTCTCACACAACGTAACATCTACACCAGGAACACTGAAACATCACAGCTAGCACTCACCATGAGTCATATGCAGGTCTAGAGATCTTCTATATCCCGAGCATCTGTCATAATAACCTTGACAATAGTACCTCAGCTTTTCTGACACTGTAAAACTTAGTAATGTATTTCTTGAGTTTCAGAGAAATGGAACACATTTTGAAGGCAACTGCTGTGTAACTCACCCCTGAAGAGTTCACCGTTCCCAAGGTGGATGTCTGAGGGACTCTGGCTGAAGATGGGCTACGATTTAGAGAATGAGACCTGTTCACTGAGGACGCTCGCTGGATTTGCAGAGGTGCTTTGGCTGAAAAGGGACGTTGCTCAGCTGCCTGTGACTGCATAGTCAATATTGATATTGAACGAGGGCAGCTCACAGAACGCCTTATTGGACCTGTGGATGATGTGGGGGATGAATATGATGGAGATTTTACATTTTTGGTTCCAGGTTTCCAGTTCATTCTACCTGCAGACAAATTAAATGAATGATGTAATTACTTATTATTTCTCTTAATGCCCATTTTTCAGTCTATATGAGAACATTTATTTCTTAGTCATACTCAGCTTTAATCAGGTAGACTCCAGACCTCTATAACATGCAGCAGATTTACAAGAGAGGGTACGTGCCCTACAGGTCAAAAAGTATGTGACTACTGGTTTTCCTGACTGTAAGAATAAGGAAACAGGAGAGCAAAGTGGCCAATGGATCCCATATTTGCAGATCTGGTATTCCTCATCTGCTCCTGCACAGCTGTACAGTTTTTTTTAATTCAGTCACCTGCTAAATAAATGCTGCTATGAAAAATAAAATTTTAGAAGTAGCACTACACGTGCAATTACATGATGAAATTCTTTGAGAATTCTACTCTACTAAAACAAAAAATAACATGCTGTATCTATTAATTTAGGAAATATTTTAAAGAAAATGAAACAAGCAAACCAGAGTTCAGACCTGAGGTACAAATGTTGATGCATTCCAAAATACTGAAGAATTTCATACAATTCATTGTGAATGCTAGACTTACTTGGAAAAATGATCATTTAACTTGCCTGATCGTTCCAAAGATTTGTATTTATCTTCTTCAAGATCATATGAAACTTTTTTCTCTTTTTTTTCATTGTGATCTTCCTTTTCAGTTTCTTCTCCTGATTCTGACACACTGCTACTGCTATCACAGCTGCTATCACTATTGTAGTTCTTGAGTTTCCTTAAGTGATGTGCACTTTCTGGCATTGAACACAAGGGCTAAAACAAAAATCCAAAACCAAACAAAAAATAATTAATCCCAAAGGAACAGAACAGGTGACTATCACACTATCAGGTCCCTGATTCAGGCAGGCACAGGAAGGATTTGCGCAGCTATAGACCCTCCCTAATTAGATTGGAAGTTTGTCCTAAATTTTAGTATAAATGCTTAAATATTTCATTACATTCACAGCACAGTCATTCTAATCTTTCTCACATGAAGAGCAGCATAATATAGTAAGGGAAGGAAAAATTATTTTATTATGACTTGCACTACCAGACATCAAATTATCATCTGAAATCATAAATCAAGTGGTACAGAATACCATTTACAATCAGTTTAGGTCCCTCACTGATATTTGCAATTACTAAAACTACATTTTAACAATGATCCACATGAAGTAAAAAAATGCATCAGGGAACTTTGGCTGTTACACTTCTGAAAAAGCAAGTGATGACACCACATCCTGCAGAGAGCAGCAACTGGAAGAATATAGCAAGCTATTACTGGGTGTTCTTGGTCCCCCATAGCATTCAGTGTCATTAACTAATTAATCTTGTGATATTACCAAGGATACTGAGAGACAAAAAAAAATCAAAAAGTAGGTGTTGTGGTTTA
>NW_008659072.1:0-17552 GCF_000695815.1 Acanthisitta chloris
GAGACTGGATATGGCACTTAGTGCCATCGTCCAGTAAGGACAGTAGGGTTGGTCTTGATGATCTTTGAGGTCTTTTCCAACCCGATGAATTCTATGATTTACATCTCAAAACAAGGCTCTATTGACATTTAAACTAAATCCTCCTACCCACAGCATAAATGAGTTTCAAAGCCAGGAGCCTGGACAAAGTAAGTCAGGGTGGAGGATATTTTGATGAGGGTAGTAGTTTTTCTTTTCATAATAGTTACCTGTATTGCTTCAAATAACTAAACCAGAAAGAAGTGATAACTTTTTACAATGCGCTGAAGTATGAGTAAAGCCATAGCAAAGCCAGAATATTCTTATGTTACCCCTGTCTTACAGAGGAGACTGCCAGGAATCACTGTATATAAAAGAAATATATATAAAGAAGAAACTGTACAAATGCCTATAGTAGGTTATTTTTATTAGATTTTTAACAGTAGGATCCTGGAGTATCTAACCATGACCTCATTCTCCAGGAAGAGGGCAGAAGGTGGGAACTGCAGTCACAGTGACAGGCAAAAACTGACCAAAACAGAGTTTGTATTATAATTTTAATTTTTGGCTGTGATTGAGTTTGAAGTTTGATTTGGATGTGGAAAGATCTACTTTATTAAAAAATAGGTGCAATACATTCTCTTCTCTCTCAGAATAATATGCTGCATGACCACATATCAATAGAGGCACCACTGAACGTAGAAGAAACATTTGAATGTCTCCTAGTTATTAGCATTTCATTTGTTGCTGCTGCCTTCTTGAAATAAATTACTTGTAGATAACAATGTATTTACAAATTTGTAATACTCATACTACACTGACTAGTAATGCCAGATCTAAATCCATGGAGAGAAGCAGAAAAGTCCATCTGACAAGTTTTCAGTAGCATTTTATTGAAAACATGAAACATTCATTTGCAGATGTTGCGTTGGCTTGTGTAATTTTTCTTGTCTATTTAGAAGCTATGAAAAATATTACTCTTTAGAGTGGGAAGTATGAGGAGACTTTGCAATGTACAGTGTTCATTATTAACTTAAAGAAGGCACTTGCTATCCTGCTTGCCTAAAGATTCTGTGAAAACCAACCAGCCAAAACATGTCTGCAGAAAGAGGGAAAGTGTTAATGCCAATATAGGCTAAATATGACCACACAATACATTCCTATTTAAATACTTAAAAAGACAATAGTAAAAGATATGACCTAATGACTTAACCAGATCCTTCTATGACATAACCTACATTTTCAAAGTCAATGAAACACTGAGTTTGAATTCCTTTATTTTTTTTCCTTACTTAAAAAAAGGCAAAAACACAATCCCAAAACCAAACCAAAAAACTAAAGAAGTTCTTCAAAGTTCTGATCATCCAGGCAGCACCATCAGTGCCACAGTATAGTAATCCACTCAAGGTCAAGAGCAATTGAATTCAATAAACCGATCCTGCTACCAGTTCTTGATTTTATTTCTTAACAATTGACTAAACAATAATGCAACCCCAAAGCAGAATAATCATCAGGTACAACCATTTGTCTTTCAAATAGACAATCCCTCATTATGTTTCTGCATTGCAGAGTGGTTTGAGTGCATATTCAGCCATAGGCTGAGTGCCACATTCAAAAAGCAATTGAAGAGAGACAGAAAAAAATATAAGGAACTAGTTAAATGGGTAGGCAAAAGTGATACAGTCCACATTATCTGGTCAACTCCAATGTTTTACCAGGAAGAAGGGAGCTGGTCTATCCGAAGAAGGACATGCAGAAACATTGAATGCCTCCACCAAAACCAAAATGTATTCATCTCCACACAGTTTAACAGAATTCATACAGTCACATATGCCTGGGAACTCAAACTAGTTTTCATCTCTCTTGTCCTGCCATGAAATTAATCATCCTTATATTTTCCTTGTGGTGTCTTCTAAATTCACAGCTTCAGAATATTTTGAATCATATCTACCTTCTGTACCAGTCAGAGTTCATCCTAGTGACAAGAAAATAAACAACCAAGTTATTCTAAAAGTACCAATGCAAATATTTTTTCTTGTGATATAATTTTTTTCTGCAGTACTAATTTTTCAAATGGACAAACGTTTCTTAAATAGAATTCAGTGTAGTTAATAGGTGTGTTAGTATCTTCTTGCTGAGGTAAAATGCAAATCCCAGTCTTGCACTGATCAGCCTCTGGTGTCTGCCTACTAAATCTAGTCTCAGGAGTACAACTTAAGGATACAGTGCAACTCAACCATCTAACTTTAACACAGCTGTGCCATGTCCCATAAAATCCTGCTATAACTGATGTTGCAACTTCAGTGTTCAAGATGGAGAACTGAGTTTGAATGAATAATAGTAACCAAAACAAGACTGGAAGTAAAGTGTACCTGATACTATTTAAAGATACAGCATTTAATACTTCATGGACAAAGAACAAACACTAACAATTTTAAACAGCTGTTCTTTACAGCAAGTCTTTTTCAAAAGGCCCCACAGGAAGTGTTCTTACCTTATTTCTAGATTTTTTTCTTTTTCCTTTATTTTGCATTGCTTCTAATTTCTCATTCAAAATGTCGGCAATACCTTTTGCATCTCGGCTGTCTATGTATTCCCCAAGAATATTTTTCTTAAAAAAAACAAACAAAGCAAAACAGAGTATGGGTAATATGTCACACACTTTTACACTGACTAGGAATCTGCTTGCTTTCAGACAAAATTCAAGAGGAATGCAGGGAAGAAGACAATGGCTCTCATAGGTTGATTTGTGATGCATGGATATATTTTTGTCTCTGCTTAAACAATGCTGATTGTCTTTATATATAGAACCACTCTTAGCTGCTCGTTTTCAAAACTACACAAATTTCATCTTGATCCTTAACAAAACCTGAAAAAGCTTCAATTTGCTCACATTATTCAGCTAAATATTTACTGTAGCTATTATAAATCCTGCCACTTTGTAATCTATGTTTATGAAATCTCTCAGTGTGGGTCACTACTTTTGAGACCTGAAAAGCCTTTACTCTTTACCACAAACAAATCATTGAATTTGATGGGATTGTGCAGGGAAGGATTTCTAGAACTTCCCATAAGAGATTCAGTTAAAAAAAGGGAAAAGTATAATTATGAGGATTGGCTTAACTATCAGAATGCATTGAATACTTTCTCTTCAGCATTAATACATTTAAAAAGAAGACTGATATTTTTGAAATGTAACAGTTTTACAAGAATAAACGCAATTTCCTAGAACTATTTGCAAACTTTGAATCTTTTTCATTTACTACTACTCTGTTAGTAGGAAATGTTGATCTCAGAGTCAGAACTGATAATGGAAATGGTTTGATAAGGTTTGTGTTTGAAGCAGAACACAACTATTATCTTTTTTATCAATTTTTATCTTAAATTAAATTATTTAAGTCAAAGTTATTCTTTCAATATAATCACAACACTTCATTATATTTCTCTTTAGCCAAAACGAACTTATCCACATTTCATTTGGAGAGAGACTGCCTGCTATTGGGTAGCCAGTGGTGGAATTGATAAATATTGAAAAACATTTTGTCACCTAAGACCCCAAAAAATTAAACTCTGGTTCTGGATAAGCCCATATTTTAGTTACTGTTCTATTAATTTACAATTTATTATTACTGTATCACTGTCCTACTATTTTAAGTATTGCTGAAACTGATTATTACTGTATCTCTGAAATATATAAATAGTGTACTTTAATACATTACAGAAATATTCTCTTCAGTCTTCAAGTGAAATGAAATGCATCTACTAACAGTACCTGCTCACCAGCAGGTGACACTTTACCTTTGCTCCTTGGTAGGGGTAAAACTTAACAGTAGGATAGGCTCTGATGTCAGCAGTTTGACAGGTGTGAGCATATGCCTGACAGTCTACTTTTCCAGCTTTTACTTTTCCTTTGATGGCCTAAAAAGAAATGTTTATTAGTAACAAACTTCAGGTTTCCATGGGTGACTAGGCAAATAACTGGAAGAAGCCAGCAGTGCAGCTAAAAGTAAACAAAAAATAAATGTTGCTCCAATCTTTCACATACTTCAGCATAGTTGCTGCTTGCTTCCCACACCGTTAACCTTGTATCAGGAGTTACTGTGTGTTCAGCAGAGCACTTGTACTTGAATTCAGGGTAAAGCACAAAAGTACATTACAGCTCCAAAGGTCACCCCATCCTAAGTTGAAATCTGTCTGAAAAGAGGGTGTGTGTGTCTGTGCAAGAGACAACACCCACGGGCTATGTGGGACCTAGAATAAGGAGGCTCATTGGAGTATTGTGGTTTTGGGATGACTGCTACGAACTAAAGTGCTGATGACCAACATTCTAACCATTATGAGTGTCAGAATCTGCTAATATAGTTGCAAACCTACCCGTGCAAGGATCTCAAATTCAGGAGCAAAATTCTGGCAAGGTCCACACCAAGGAGCATAAAAATCGATGACCCAGTGATCTTTCCCATTCAGAACCTTTTCTGTGAAGCTCTGAGGAGTGAGGTCTACAGACACTTGTGGCAAATATCTGTGCAGAAGGGAAGAATAACAGTCATAACACATTCAAAACTTCAAACAATATTCAAATTCCATTTAAGGAAAGTTTCTGAAATTAGGAATATCAGTTGTCTGAAGATCCCTACTTCACATTTCGTGCTAAAATAGAATGACTTTTTAAAAGTCATAAACAAAATAATAATATGGTCTCCAGGGAATGGGTGGACAATATGGAATATGCTATTTAAAGAACTAGAAACCTTAATGTTTTAAATTAAGAAATACTTATACCCAAATGTTTTTAATTCTTGATGTACATGGCATTTAAATATCTATTTCTCCTAGCAAGCAAACTATATAAGCAGCTAATGAACAATGTTTAATGAAGTAACTTACCCTAATGCCCAACCTCTCAGTGAGTACGAATCTCTGTGCCATCCATTGTAGCTACTATAAACAGATTAAAAACAAAGGTCCAGTTGCACAGTAGTTCATGTTTGAAAAAAACCAAAAACCTCAGAAGACTTGAGAGAATCAAATAAATGATCTTAAATGCATATATTTTAGGATGTATTTCTACTTTGCCTTCAAATCTGAATACATAGAAGTCTTGTTAATATACTTCTGCCTACAGAATTAAGGACTAGAAGATGAAGAAAGAACAAAATCCTATGTCAGGGGAACACAGAAGCTTTGATAGCTAGAACTATTTTGGATTAAGGATCTTTGGTAATAACTTGAGAAAAAATTGCAGGCTCTAAGAAACATGACAACTAAAATGGAATATCTTAATATATTTTCTAGTTATGCTCATTCATTACAATGAAACAATCATTACTTGTATACATTTCCCTCAATTTGACAGTAGAAAGCCAGACAAACTAGTTACCTGGACAAGGATTTAGTATTTGGACTTTCAGGGCATTGCTTAGTTTTGAAATTCCAAGGCCAGGTTTAAAACAGAAAAGATTAAATCAGGATTCATATCCACTGATTTACAACTTTTTAACACAACAGTTACCTGGTCAAAATCTGATCTGATAGTTTTTGGTGATCTTTCTTTTAAGACACAAATTTCCATACCTTTGCTGACTCGTGATTAGAAATTTGACATTTAACAGTCATTCATCAATGTAGTTGTTTTAAACAAGAAAAGAAATAATTCTATTTTTAAGAGAAACTTTATATAGAAGTGAATGAAAGCAAGCAGTGCAATGGGGAAAGCTACTGAAGTCTGCTATTATACACTACAATGAGGTGGCATTACAATTTATTATCTGCCAGCATATGATACAACTTTCCAATCTGTAAAATAATGAAGCAACACATCTGCTCTTTCAGGTGGTTATCTGTCTTTAAATATGTATGTGCCTCTTAAAATCCCTGCATCTTCAAACAGTACTGTGAAGTAGAGGGACAGGCAGTTTGTTTGTGGCCAGATTTTATTTCCATTAGAATATCTGAGACCAGCAATGAGGAGAGAGACTTGGGCATGATGGTGGATGAGAAGCTCACCATGAGCTGCAGTGTGAGCTCAGCTCAGAAAGCCAATTGTTCAAAGCCAGGCTGGATGAGTCCTTGAGCAACCTGGTCTGGTGAGGAGGTGTCCCTACCCAGGGGTTGGGACTAGATGATCTGTAAGGCCCATTCCAACCCCTCAAATTCTATGATTCCATGATTTTTGACACAATGAATGGATGACAACATGCACTGGACAACTTTTGCAATGGTGCTAACAGATAGTTGACAGGGATTGTTGACATCACAGGGTTGTTGCTTCTATCAGTTAGGTCTCACACATTTTTTATATTACATGATTTAAATTATCTACTTGTTGTAACAAGAAAATTAAAGTTAGAATGTTAAATTGTAACAGGCAATTAAAGTTAGAAAGGTGATAAAAAAAAGAACAAGAGCTAAAAATTAAGATTCCTAAGGTATTGTCAGTTCGGATTAAGTGAAATGAAATGGCAAAATGAAATGATGCTAGTTTGAAATAACAAAGCCAATGACATCCAGTACAGTAATATAGTCTGTTATACTAGCTGTGATGAACCTTTTCTACACAACAGCAGATGTGTCTTTGTCTTGTTCCACATCATGAAATGTTTCCCAAACTGAAGCAATGTACTTACTAATAATGATGAGCTGTGTTTGATTTTTGGGGAAAGAGGCTTATTTCTGGATATCCACGAACACTTTCTTGGTGACAGAAAGAATAATATTTTTGACAATCCACACTACCTACACTGATTAATCCATTTAACATCTGAAAAAGAAGTAAACCTACAATCAAATGTGTTAATCAATACTACTACAATTTCAGTAATACTTTAAGTCTTTATCACTTAGTTGGGGGGGAAGCAAACCCAACAGAACAGGCCATGATTATCCTCTTACCAGGCTTTCCTCTTGCCTGTAAATGGATCACTGGTATCTAGTAAGAACCAGCCACCCCAGGTGCATTCCCATCATGCACATATACTTTAGTATAGGCTGCATGCACATAGCTCACGGGGCACCTACCTTACCTCAGAGGTACCTGTGTGATTTAGTATAAGGAATACCATATTTCCTATCATAGGCCCAGTAATTATGACAGCTCCTGGTCCAGTGCAGATGTGCTATCAGTTGCACAACTGGCCTGTGTCTTGAACGTACTGTTACAAAGGCCCAAAATATTTGGCATGGGCAGGGAAACTGATAATTACTGAACATGTACTATAGAGCTACTAATACTTCACAGACATTTCACCAGAATATAGAATCCTGGCTAGAACTCCTAGTTGTTCTATATGTCTGAAAATCATGGGCTTGTTTCCAAAGGCCTAATTTCTTTTTTTCCCCCCAAGGTTTCTAGTTCAAATTCCTAGAAACATCTCCAGGAATGGCTGTCAGTAAGGTAATAGTACTTTTGCAAATGGGAGAACACTGCAAAAGTAATGACCTTGCCCAATAAAAACACTCTCCCCAATCCCAACCATTCCATTTTGAAGTATGTGTAGTTCAGCTGACAATCAGCTTTGAAGTGTATATGGTATTTAACATTTACTTACTTTCAGTGAAGAAAACAAGATCTCAAAAAAAAATAATCTTCCTAATATAGGAAATAATTAAGTTGGGTAAGATTGAATTTCTTTAATCTGAAATTCAAGTTAGATGTTTCATCAAGGTCTCACTGCTATCTTAAAGATGACTAATGATCATAAGAACACTGAGAATAAAGTGGCAAGTTACTTCAACCAATTCTCATCTAATTTATTGATAAATCTTTGTCATATTTTAAGTAAATGCAGAGCTGTTGCCTATCTGAAGCATTAATAAAAGCTGGCTACTCTGAAGTTTCCTAGACATGGGAAAACTGGATTACAATATTAATGTATGAATCTTTTAAAAAGCCAAATAAAACCTTGTATTTGAAACAATATAAAACTGTCAGGTAGGAATTACCTGGTTTTTCCACAACATTAATCTCTAGATTTTCTCAGTTGACAAATCTCTCAAGAAACTAGTTTCACTAGCTCAGTAATTCCACAGAAAAGCAAACAAAGGCAGAAGGATATTTGAATGTCAATTACCCTGGCCATTTTTTTCCATTCTGGCATTAAAGCCTGACAAGGTCCACACCACGGAGCGTAGAAGTCAACCATCCAGATTTCCTCTCGTTTTCTTCTCTGAACTAATTCAACAAATGTCTCTGGTGTTAGGGAGACCACAGATGGATTCCTAAGATCCTAAATAAAGACAGTTTATAGACATATACTGTGCAACAGTAAGGTATTCCATATTTAATGCCATCATGTACAAATAGACTGCATCAAATTCTGAGAATGTCCTGTGAAATTTGCTTGCTGCTGTGGTAGGGAAGACTCCACTCCAGTGAAAGGCATGGAAACATCCAAAGTCATCCCTTCAACCAAAAATCCTATGCCTGGTTTGTTGGAAAAAGCTATCAAAAAAATACAGCCAGGCTCCAAAAGAGAGGATTTTTTTTTCCCTTTCTCAATAAAAGGAGGTAAAAGGCAAGAAATTCAACAAGAACAGGCATTATGAAACTCAACCATACTATTTAGGCTGGGATGCAGAATACATATGGCACACTATGGGCCTCTGGTTATCAGCTGAAAAAGACTAATCTCCACCTGTTTCTGCATGTGTGCTTGAACCTGCTTTGTCTGAGCTACCAGGAGAGCACAGTCTCTTTAAAGAGTGGAAAATACCCTGCAGATATAAGCAGGCTGTAAGAAGAGAACCTGAATGCTGGACCAAAGTTGAGTGCCAGAACTTCCACATCAACAATGACCAGTACCAGTGAATTGCAGTTCTGCAAGTTAGGAAAGTTCAAGGACAGCTGAGAATGTGGAGAACAACAGGCTAATGGACAAAAATGTGAACCTCCTCCTATGTCAAGATGTGTATGTCCGGCATTTTCACCTTAAAATGTGAATTGCTATAATATTAATGCCTTTATTTTCTCTATGAGACATAAATCATTACTATTACTTGACAAATTGGAAGAGAATTTCCTAATGAACTCAAAGACATTGCTTGACAGAATAGGGAAGTTAATTATTAGGTGTCAAATCCCCAGCTGACAGTTGCTGGATCACTTTTCTTGTCCAAAGTTTTTTCACCCTTTATCTTCCTAGTCTAATTAATAACAAAAAAATATATCTTAGAACCTTCCAACTAACGAACATTTGTGGATGAGCTGTGTACAGAGCAAGACTGCATCAAGCATTATAATTTACATACCTCTATAAACTCCAAGATCTGCTCAGCAGAGTGATGTCCTTCATATTCATGAACATCAGACTGATTGAACACAACTGTTGTTGGATAAGCTCGAATGTTATGCTAACAAAACAGACAATAAGATCGCACAGAATGATTAGGTTTCTTGTACTTGCCTCTACTGTCATTGGTATTGGTGGCTCACAGCTGCTAATCTACTCAGTTTGTACAGTACAACTGCTCGGACTTACATGCAGGTGGCAATCTGACACCATTACAAATCAGTACCAAGAAGGTGCCAATTGTATTCAGAGATGGCATAATTTGTGATGAATTTAAAAACCAGCCAGTAGTTCTTTTGCTGTGCTCCACAAATACAGGAATTAATCCGTGAGCCTTCTAAGCCTTAACTTTAAAGCTATACCCAGTCCTCAGGTGGAAATATTTGTACTTTATGAATAACTATTGTTTACTATAGAACATAGACACTTCCAGGATTCGAATTCTTCAGTGTGTAAAAACATCTAAATAAAACTTTAAAAAGCTTGTCCTTTTTTGTTAATCTTCCATATGTTTGAAGACATTAAAAAAACCAGAATTATTAAGTTCTGAGGCTTCTAGAGTCTTCCAGTAACACTATGAAATCAGAACAAAAAGTGACCTGTATTTTGCATTAATATATTACCTGCAGTGTTTGCATAGTTTGCTCCTTTGAAAAAAAGTTGTGATACTAGTGCTTATTCAGTTTGCTACCCTTTATGAAAGTAACAAAGGACAAGCATTGTCTGCCCTTATCCCCTTACCTCCAATAAGAAGAAAATAATATTCTTTGAAAGGATTATATTTCATTATTTTAGTTGCTGCAGCTTACCATATTGCAAAGCCCTTCGTGGACGGTACAGTCTAGTGTTCCAAATTTAAGCTGACCATAAAGATGTTTTGATGCTTTTCTCAGCTCTGGTAACAAAGCTCGACATGGAGGACACCACTAGAAAACAAAATGCAAGGAAATGCAATTATTTTCCCTGCAGCTGGCTCTCAGAAGAATGTCTGAGATTACTAATATGCTGCTTTGACAACAGACTCCACTAAATACAACACCCACACAGTCTACAAACTACTGCCGCCAAGGAATGAGGAATTACAATCTCATGATGCTGAAGGATGATTTCAAGATACTTCTTAGTACCTTGTTACATAGCTACAGAACAGATTTCAGAAGAAGGAAAATGTACACATTAAATATTTACCGGTGCAAAGAAATCCACAAGCCATGGTTCCTTCTCTTTGTCAGGAAAATTCTGAGGTCCCAGTGTGATGACATGGGAGTTAACACTTTCTTTGGCAAATGCAACAATGTCATATAAGATTTTCTTTCCTTCAAAGAACAACGTAGAAAGGAAATTTTATTTTACCTCACAAGAGGTGTCATTAAAAAACACTGTGATAGCAACAGGAATCTTTCAGTTCCTTTGTCTGATCTTTAAACACTGCCTGCTTTAATAAACTTAACAGATACTGACTTGCTTTTTCTCAGGAAGACAATGTTAAACTGTCCAAACCTACAGAGGCAGGACATACTGTAGGTGATAGTTGATATTTTGCTAAATATTAAACCGGACAGTTACCCAATACTAGCAAAATAAATGTTTTATCCAAGACAAAACATGTGTTTGTCAAACAAAATGACTGCATTTTTTGTGACTGGACTATTGGCTGTTTTACCATCTTACTAGTGCTGGAATTAAAAACTTACTATTCCAGATACGCTTGACTTGGCAAAGAGGTTGACACAGTAAAAACTTCAAGCAAAATAAATGATACTGATAAATCACAGCTATTTAGGAGTAAAAGTGAAGTCACTGCTCGCACAGGTCCAATGGGCAAAGAAAGTCTCTTCACACCCTCTGTATACATATTTGTCAGCAGAAATTAAAACTGGTCTTGAAATGAACCAAGAATAAGAACTTCAAGGTAATCAAATCTGAAGTCACTGCACAATGAGTAAGTAAGATTTATTAATGTCCTTAGATTTTAAACCATTGAAGCCTATCAATATAGCATATAAAAAAGCCTGATTCCTTTGAGTATTATATTGTCATAAACACTGGAGTGACATAACTAATGGCACATTCTGGATGCCATCTATTTTGTAAATAGTAAACCAAACCATTAAGAACAAATAAAAGTATACACTGTAGTTCAATGTACTTCTCTTACACTGTAAAAATGCTGTATGAATAAGACCCTTTCTTAGGTCCTCTGCAGGAGTGGAAATGGCAAAAAGTATATTAAGCTTTTCCTAGCAGCAATCATTAGATGTATGGGATCACCTCTCCCCCTTACATAAGTAGTCAAGGGACTTCTGTAAGTAGTCCCTTTTCTAAGTAGTCAAAAACTTTTCTCCTTTCTTGTTTATTACAGTACTGAGGTTCTGACTTATTTCTAGCAAGCTGCTTCTAATACTTCAGAGGCTGAAAAAGGAGAACTTCATCTTGCATAACTGCCTTATGCCACATTCTGGATGAAGCTACACCTATTTCTGCAAGCTATATCTCTGCTTCAGTCTCCATTCTTCTTGAACCAGCATTTTTGAATCCTCTTAGCAGCACATAGTAACATAGTTCCAAACTTTCCAGAGAGGAAACTGCTATGTTGAAAATGAAAATAAGTGGTAAAAGTCTCAATATACCTTTTCTTGGATGGAAGTTAACAAAGCATGGAACTAGTTTTAGTGCAGTGACACATGAAACAGAACCCAAGTTTCTCAAGTTGGCTGCACTGTGTAACTAGCACATTAAGCTTCTGTGAAGGGTGTGTCTTACAGCATTCTTTGTTATCCTACCCAAAGCAGAAGCTGTCCTGATCAGCTTCAAAGATTTTACTTGTATGCAATTATGTAAATGATGTTGAAACAGACAGGATAGTAAACACATCTCCTGGCATCTGATGACTTTTTACCCAGGAAAAATAGCAAAAAACACAGGAAATTCTAAGTTTGTGCAAGGCTACAGTACAGTCAGAGGAAAATCAGCCAATATTAAAAGCTACAAATCTGTTCTTTGGGAAAACAAATGCAGTTTGCCAAATATATTGTCATCTCAAAGTGATTATGTAATGACTTAAAGCTGCCAAAGTTTCCCTTACCATGATGAATTTCATAATCGCCAGTCCCTTTTCCTTTGAAGACTGCTAAACAAGGCTGATAGACATACAGTTTGTTGCAGATGGTGGGTGAGGAAAGACAGTCAAACCTGCCAACCTATTTAACAGAAAATTTTAATAAAAGCAGACTAATTTATATAGATTAACATATTTTGAAAAGCAGTAAGAGCTACAAAAAAAGGTAAAAGTATGGAAAAGTAGTAGCATTTTTATAAGCAACAGAGGTCTTAAAGTATGATGTTCAAGGAAAACTCCTAGACAGCTAAATTACGTTGCTTGCTAATTTTTAATTTAAAGGCCAAAATCAGGAATAAAACCTTAAAGAATTCCCTTTTTACCCCCTCCATATAAAATAGCAAGGAAACAAAAAGACACCTAAAATAAATGTGGCATTAAAATTCTTCTAGTCAAAGCAACAAATAAGAAAACCCCCCATACCTTATAGAATAACACAATCCATAGGCCTTTAGTACAAAGTTTGAATTTCTTTTCATTAAGAACATGTTCAACATGATCACAGGGTTTTCTGAATAATTAAAATATCCATAGATTTGATGTTGAATTCTTAACTCTATTTGTTAACTGAATGAGATCTGCAGCAACATTTCCCATGAGAGAGCAGATTTAAAAGACAATCTTTTCTAGCTACTTTAATTATACAAGCTGTATGGGTAACTCAATTGCTTGCTTTAAATTAAAAACTTTACTGCAGCTCTACCATGTGAAAGTAAATCTCTTTCAGTACCAGAAGTGGCAGGTGGTAGTAACAGCTAATAACAATGAAAACCATACTGACTTGCTCTTGGAATGTAAATGGTATTTAACACTAGATGAGTGAGAAGTCTTACCTGAATATGTTCATCTTTAAGTAAAAATTTAAGTTTCTTAAATTCCTGTACATTTGATTTATCACTGTCCCCAAACTGGAAGAAAAGCAGCCACCGGTGATGAGCCAAACGGTCCTTCAAATAAAGGGAAAGAAAACAAAAACACAGGACAAAAATTACTCCTAACTATACAAACCTGTAAAATCCTGTTGTGTTTTATAAAAGAAAATGCCCAATTATTCATCTAATCTCTGAGTGACCTCTCCACTCAACATATTCTTTTGTGTGCTCCTTCCACTAAACTTCCTTTTACTGCATCATAGTCAGAAAAGAGGAAAAAATCTGAGAAAAACCCTGTATACTTTTTGTTTCCATGGGCATTTCCTATTGTAAATCATTCTGCTAAGTGCAACTACAAGGGTGAAAAAAAGGCTTCCTCTTTTTTTTTTTTCCTCCAAGACATAAATTACTTTTATGACTCTTAATTTCAGTTCATACATAATTTACCATAGATTAACAAGTACTTTTTTCTTTCTTACATTACTGAACAAAATACATTTAAAACAGAATTCTCTATAATGTAGCTGATTTAAAAAAATAACTGGAAAGTTACAGCTGCAGAGTGAATTGCAATGGCAAATTCTGTGGTTTTCTATTTTCCTGTGAAATTTCCCCTTATTTTAGTTGGTTTGCTAAACAACAAAATTAAATGTAGATAAACAAATGTTAAATAATTTTGGGTACATATTAAAAAGAAGTAATTTTCAGTTAAATACTAGGTTGTTGTGTCAACGGGATTTGAAAAATGTAAAAAATTACAATAAAAATATATTATTTGAAGAAATCTTAACATATTTTTAAAAAACTTACCTCTAATGATTCTGCAGAGATAATTTCAAAGTCTGGTAGATGCTGCATTACTTCCTGATATATTTCTCTGGCATCCAAGGAGTTAAGAAACTAGGACAGAAAATTAACTGTCGTTGTTATATGGAATTACAAACATCAACCTGATTATTGATGATTAGTACTCAAAGTGTTGGGGAAATTATTCT
The DNA here is from genome assembly GCF_000695815.1 of Acanthisitta chloris. Taxonomy (NCBI): domain Eukaryota; kingdom Metazoa; phylum Chordata; class Aves; order Passeriformes; family Acanthisittidae; genus Acanthisitta; species Acanthisitta chloris. The sequence goes on from NW_008659072.1 coordinate 14,291, forward strand.
CATTTGCTCCTTTCCATCAACTGGAGGATAAAGTTAGTATGTTGTTTGATAACTTCTTTTTCATGTATATAATTTCACAAACATCACTCTCAGAATCCTGCTTTTTAGCTCATTTGCCAACAACATTAAACTCAAGATATCATATTTTGTCCAGACAGGGACTAAAAGTCTGAAATGCAAATTTCAAGCCAAATCCAACAACTGAGTTTACCAGACTTCCAATCCAGTTTTACAACCTTCCTTAAGAAGCAATATGAACCAGTAACTCAGAGTTAGTAAGTTACAAGGTTCAAAGCAGGCAAGTTACAAATTTGATTTCCTTCTTTTAAAGATACAGATAACAGTAGTGACAATAAAAGAAAAAGCTCTACTTCAAACAGAAATATCTCCCAACAATTAAAGAAGTTAAAACTACCATATAAATGTAGGAGGAGGTAGCAATATTAGAACAGAGCTGAACAGCATAATCTGCAGTGACAGACACTGTAGGAGTACTTTTATCACACACGTCAGAGTAGTGTTTCTCAGACTTGTGATACCTGGGGCATATTCTTTCTGGAATAAAAAATTAGAGGCACATGGCAAACCATAGAATCATTTAAGATGGAAAAGACCTCGTAAGATCATCAACTCCAATCATTACCCCTGCCCTGCCAAGTCCACCACTAAATCATGTCCCCAGGTGCCACAACTACACATCTCTTAAAGATCTCATGGGTTACTGACTCAACCACTTCCCTGGGCAGCCTGTGCCAATGTCTGACAACCCTTTCGTTGAAGAAATGATTGCTAATATCCAATCTATACTGCCCCTGGCACAACTGGAGGACATTTCCTCTTGTCCTATCACTTTTAACCTGGGAGAAGAGACTCTCAAGCTTGCCCAGGATAGCTGGGTAGCAGCTTTAGAACTAGCTGCTAGTTGGGTGGTAACTGAGCACATCCTACCCCTGGACCCCCACAGCTGCTCAGGGAGGTTCCTGAGGAGGTGGCTAGGCAGAGCTACAGGCTGCTGCTCCTGTAGTGTGCTCCTGTTCACTCTCCCACCATTACAACAACTTGGGGACCACCTCCAGTATCACTGCCTGAGAAGACAGAAGGGATATAAACTCATAGCAGAGCATACAAGCTTAGATGAAATAGAAAAAAGCATCTTTTCTATGTAATAAGTCTGGAAATGACTTATACATTCCTTTACCATGGTAATCACCTTATTTTATCTAAATACAAAATTAAAAACATCTCATACCAAAACACCTCCTTTCTCTTTGTTATTTATGGTGGCTCCAGGTGGAAAGTATGCTGTAGTACTAGATGAGACATCTAAATTATCACAAAGCTCACCCTGGGTGCCACAGTCCATCCAGCCTACATTAGCAAGACCTTCCTGTAATGAAAAAGAAACAACACAAAACAAAACCAAATACAAAACCAAATAAGAGCATTTTTTAACTTCAGGTTCAGAAATGCTTTTGAAGTTCCCAACACAAGCAATTATATACAATATTTAGAAAATGGAAGGAAATCACACTATAATTCATTAGTTAACGCTCATATTTTATAAATTTCTTAAAAAATTTAATGTTATTTCAGTAGCTACTAAATCAAACATTTCACTCTTCTGAAAGTTAATGGGTTCCAGTAAACTCAGTGAGATCTTTATCTACAATATGATTCTTTCACTTCTCTTTTTTTTGTTTTGTTTGTTTTAAATATAACAGGTAATGCTTTTAAAGTGAAACTGCTTACCAACATGCCAGCTAGCTTGAGGCGTGTCTGGTAACTCAAGCAATCTGCAAAATAAAAATGATTTATTTACTAACACGAAACTTCACCTTATTAGTGCACTCAACCTACTTTTGCTTAGAATTACCCCTTTCCTCCTTACAAAGGTGACCATTTCTAAAGGTATGCCTCCTGACTGATTATCCAGTATTTCAGCAACTTGGAGTTATAGCATCTAGTAATCAGCACTTACTGATTGTCTACTCTCAGTTAAAAAGCCCCATGAATAACATTCTCTTGCTTCCTCAACACAGAATTCTCGTTTTAAAACATTTAGTATTTTATTTGCTGTATTAAGACTGACCTTTAAAATTTGCTAATGTTCCAAAAAAATAAATCCAAAAGGTATCTACATACTGTCTTGGAATGATATTTCAATGGAAATATCCATATTTTGTGATACAAATAATAAATCACTATAATAAATACATGATATACTGCCCATCCAGATTTTGAGTAGTTACCTTCTGATGCAGATTTTTTAAGTAAGAAGATGCATCATCCTCTCCTTGACTGAACCAAAGTTGAAAATTTAATAACAAAAGAGCTAAACCTTGAAATCAAGCTATTTACAAATGTAAATCCAAGACTGCAGCTCTGGCTATTCAGTTCGCAGAACAAAGGTCTCTTCATATGGCTGAGAAATCTTTATTTGTCAAAGGTGTAGTGCATTTACTGAGCTCTACCAGCCAAACAAGGTAACTTTCTCCTATACTGTTGTCCAGTGCTGATTCCAAGAAAGCCAGTGACAAACAGCTACAAAAAATAATGTGAATCTAAACTTTGACACGAAACTAGTGGTAAGAGCCAATTACTATGTCCAAACCTAACTTAAGAGAAATCATTCAGCTGAATTTTCGTGGTTTAAAGGGGACACACATCCTTTCTTCTATTCAGCTATCTGGACAAGCTGCCATGTACCTATGCAATATTTGTCATTTGAGCTTAAAACTAAAGTTAGAACCTATTTCTGCAGTTCCCTTTCTGAGCAGTTACACTTGAGTGTTGCTTTAATTAGACACGAGTCTATCACAGAAGCATAAAAGCATAATTTTTCTATTAATGTCCCTTTTGTCAAACTGCATCTAAAATGGAACTTAAATGACCCACACTCCAAATACTGAGATCACCTAAGATGTGATTATGCTACCATCAACAAAAGTTCTTTTATTTCTGTTGCCTTATTTGGAAAGTATTTATTATACCTACCCCCATGCTCAGCACAGAAGGTGATCAGCCAACCAATGCCAGAAGCAAATGAGGTTTCAATGGCATTAACAAAATTTCCTGAGAGTGAAAAAATTTGCATCAGTTTGTGACTAGCACAACATGATTACGAAACAAGGTTTTATATTTATATTAGCAAATTACACAAACTATTTTTAATTGCAAAAAGAAGACTTAGCAACGGTTGACAGAATCAGTCATATACATAGTTTCTGCTATATTTTATATTCATAGAATCATAGAATTTAAG
>NW_008659073.1:0-267 GCF_000695815.1 Acanthisitta chloris
AAAGGGAAGGGAGGTCGGGAGCGCGCGGGCGGCGTGAGGGGGTTAGTGGTCCCGTCGTGGGTATCGCACATCGTAGAATCAAACCCGGTTGGAAAAGACCTCCGAGATCATCAATCCAACCCTACTGTGGTTACTAAACCGTGGCACTAAGTGCCACATCCAGTCTCACCTTGAAAACCTCCAGGGATGGGGAATACACCACCTCTCTGGGCAGCACATTCCAATGCCTGAGCACTCTCTCTGGAAAAAAATCTCTTCCTAATATCC
>NW_008659073.1:463-5071 GCF_000695815.1 Acanthisitta chloris
CCCCTCAGGGCACTTGTTCTCCAGGCCCTTCACCAGCCTCGGTGCTCTGCTTTGCACCTACTCCAGCCCCTCAATGTCCTGAACTGAACCGAGGGGCCCAGAACTGCACTGCCCTGACCCTGTGAGCTCACTGCGCTCAACCTGCAGTCTAGGGCTGCTCAGAGAGTGGCTGGTGTCCCACTCCCTGTGCCCCCACACCCCAGCACATCCTGCTGTCCCTCCATCCCAGTGCCCCTTTGGGCTCCTGCAACCAGGTGCCTCCACATCCCAGTGCCACCCATGCCCTGGTGCCCCCGTCCCAGTGCCCCCAGAGCTCCCCGTTCCACGCGCGGTGTGTGAGCAGTGCCGCGCGGAAGCATCACTGGGGCTCTCAGTGTTGGTGTAATTATCTACGGTGAACGCAATCAGGTTCACCTAAATTAGGAGAGCTGTGCAGGAGCTTCCTGCCCCACGGGGCTGAGCCACGTTGCCCTACATTTTGAGCAGCATCCGTGGATTCCGAGCACCTCTGCTCGCCCGGGACCGAGCGGCTCCGAAGCGAAGCCCTCCCGGCTCGCTGTGCCTGCAACAGCTATTTTGGGGTGGGCAACTATTTCCAGCTCGGGGATTACAGTATTTTACTGGGAGCAGGGACCGATGAACATGGTGGGAATGAGCAGAGGTGTGCGGGGCTGCGAGGTCAGACCCCCTGCACAAACACTCCATGCTCTGCTGCCAACCACTGTAAAATGTGATCTAATTCCCCTCGGTGGGTTTGGTTTGCCACGAGGAGCTGAGCCCTGGCCCGGCAGCAGGGCAGGCTCTGCTCCTCCAGGGCGGGCAGGGAAGCTCCTGGGTGCTCCAGCTGGGAGAGGCACTGACCTGGCCCTGCCCCAGCAGGACGAGTGGCACTGATGTGTGAAGGAAACGGATGGGGGGATTAAAGAACAGTCTTTTTCTCCCCACTCTGAGCCTCCTTTAGATCTTAGCTATTTCTTGTAATAATCACGGGGAAATTACTAGTCAGGAGTGCTGTTCCTGGGGTTATATTGCCCCTTTAATCTCTGGCTGCGGCGCAGAATTTTAAAGGGGTTCCAGAACGAACAAGCACGAGACAGATTTTGCTGATGGACAGAGGGAACTTCAGCTGCTCACAGCTCAGAAAGAAATTTGGTTTCTATATATTAAAAGGCAATCACTTATCCTTCCATCAATGAACACTACAGGTCAAATGACTTCGGGAAGACTTTATCGGAACATTTCTTTCCTGCCTCTCCCAGAGCCAAGGCTGGTTCAGGCAGGTGACCGGTTCCAATCTATTCGGTTGGGTTTGCTATTTCTCTGCACACACTGCTGATGTCAGTGAGCAAAGCCATAGCCACAGCACCAGGGACACATTTGGCACCTGAACCCCACAGGTGACAAACCAGGACCTGCTGTCCTGCCCCAGCAGACCACAGGCTCATCCCCAAAGGTGCTGTTCCAGCCCCAATCCCAGACTTTCATCAATCCAAGGAGGGTTTGCAGACTTGCCCTCTGCTCTCCTTCTCCGACCTCTAACGCTCCTGCTAAAAATCCAAACTCCCAGTGGACTTTGGGCCGGAGCTAATGAACTGCGAGGCTGACATCTGTAACCGCCGGTCAGGGGGAGTGTTCTCCCTAGCTGCACAATTAAAAGTTGGAGCCTTTGTTCCAATAACGAGGAAAGTTACTGCTATCGATACACACCAGCCCAGATTCTCTACAGTGGCTCTGTAGACAGACAAGTTTGGGACAACCATGTCTGTCCACGTACTCACAGAACATGTTTTAGCTTCACCAATTCCCTTTCAATTACGCCAAGTCCTGTTGCAGAGCAGAGACAGAGATGAAGTTTGTTACCATCAGCATTTATAAGGCCAAAGTGACATGAGACCCCAAACCTTCTTGAAGAGACATGGGCTCTGAGCCTGATTTCTGAAGCAAACAGGTCATGGCCTCACAAACCAGCTAAGGGGCTGGAAATGCTGTGCCAGGTGAGCAAGCTGGCAGCTGAGCTCAGGGCAGGTCCTAACTGCCCACCTTGCAGCCAGGTGCTGTTTGGACATCCCTTCTGTGCCGTGCAGTGATGCTGAGTGGCTGCACCTAACTCGTGCTGCCTGGAGAACGAGTTCATCTATCTGGTGCTAGAGAAATCTGCATTTATGTTTTGTATGCTCTATAAATTCAGTGTCATAATAAAAAGGATCTAAATCTTTACTGAATAATTCATTTCCATGCATAGGGAAGAAATAATGACCTATATTACATTCCATCTATCACCGAGCAAGTTCTGGAGGTTGATCCAGCAGCAGGCTCGGCTGTCCCCGGTGACCAGCAGTGAGCTGGGGCTGTCCTGCCTGCTGCCCAGGTGTGGCTTCACCTGGCAAACACTGCTTGGACAGAATTAGGGGGGTGATGGCTGGGGAGCTGCCAGGAAACCAAAGATCATTTAAAATGCAGAATATGTCATTGCAAACAATTGGTCTCCTTGATACATCTCTGCTGTTGGCCTTGCCCCGGTGCCTGCAGCACTGCAGAGCCACACTGGGGTGGGCTGTGCCAGCCCTGGCTTGGGGAAGGCATGGCATGGAGGAAGGGATGTACCTGGAGGAATGGTCTCAGACTGGTCAGGCTTGGCCAGACACCATCCACATCTCAAAAAAAAGCCAGGCACAGGCTCTCTCTGTGCCCCTGGAACTCACAACTGGGTAGCTCTGAAGTGCTCAGCACCCAGCAGCTCACTTGTGACAGTTATAGACAAGATTTCAGCTGACTTAGATAGGGTCAGATAATCTCTATTTTGTCGTACTTTAGGCTGTCCATCCTTTAACATCCACCTGCATTTCCTCGTGGTGAGCTCCACACCTCAGCCCAGGGTGCCAGTCCCTCCCTTGGTTACCAGCTGCTCCATCACCTGAAAGGAAACCACCAAACCCAAGGCTGGGCACTGCCCACGGGGGAGGGACAGCAAACAGAAACCATTCGAGTCTGGCTGTGCAGGAGGGAGCGACTGAAAAACACAGCAGCCAGTGCCCAAACCGGAACAGGTCATCCCAGAACCAGTAATTTTCGGGAAGCAGCACTGGTTCACACCTGGTGCCAATGTAGCTCTATGTTTTGGGCAGGCACTGAAGTTTTTCCCAGTCGAGTCCCAGATCTGCATTGACTTATTTCAGCGCTTGCTATTGAAGATATCACACTGACCTTATTAAAAACATCTTGATTTTCATCTGAACTGAGAAAACAGCATTTTTTCGACTGTTTCAAAAGAAGAATAAAACCCAAATATTATCAGGCCCATCTTTCAGATGATAAGGGAGGAGGGGGAAGCTCTGCAAGGAAAGATTTCAAAGCCTGCTTTGTTTTCATCAGCTTTGAAATCAACAGACAGCCCTGAGAATTTTGTTTTTCAGAACCACAGTGTTTAATTCTATTTACTACTTCCAGGCAATTCTATATATACACACACCCAAAAACCCAAGCAGCTCACTTTAAACAAATCCTCCTGCCTGTTTCAGATGTGTCATTCCTCCTGCGGGTAGGATTGCAGGATACAGATCAATTAAGTTCGAAACAAAAACAAAGCGGGGAGGAGAGGCAGGGGAAGGGGAGGGTTTGTGCTGGCCCTGGGCAGCTCTCCCTGCCGGATCTGGCTCGGGTGAGTGTCCCGCAGACACCTTGGCTTCATCTGCGGGAGGGGGGAATTTTCCAAGGACTTGCCCCAGCTGTGTTGGCTGGTACAGCACCTGGAAATCCAACCTCCCATTGCTGTGCTCAGGAATCTATCCCACCACCCCGAGCTCCCCCTTGCTCTGGGGCAGCCAGAGTTATGCCAGGAATCCCATTCCCTCCCTCTTCCCAAACCACACTGTCTACCTTATTTCTCTACCTGATTAATTTTTACCAAAGGCCTTTAAGAGCCTCTGATAAACTGCTCCCAAAGTCCAAACTAATATTATTAACTATGAATCTTCTCCTATAAATAATTCCTAGGAGGAGATCAATGCTGCCACAGAGTCAATGGATTCACTGGAATCATTTCTTCCTGTTACTCCTGGATTTTTTTTCCCCCCTCTTGCGGCTAATCAATTACGATGATAAAACTACCCTGGAACACCCCCAAAATAAAGACAAACAGTGTGCATTACCGGCGGCTGGGGCTGTGTGAGGCACTGAGGATGTGTTACCTTCTCTGAGCAACATTTGTTTTCCTCCACAGACAGTTCAGGGGGGAAAAAAGGAGGCCCAGTAAATGAATGGCCTGGTGTAACACAGCATTAATTCCCTGACCTTCCGCACAGAGTGACTAAGGATCTCAATCTCAATTATTCCTTTCATGACGGAATCCAAAATAGGCACGGCAAGTCCTCACAGCCTTGCTCAAACCTGGGAGAGGTGGAATGAGAGGAGCCAGTCTGACCACACCGAAACCACAGCCATTATCAGCTCCGTGTCATTCAAAAAAATTGACTGCGGGAGAAGGCAAGAGCATCCAAGGAGAATTACTGCGAGCTGTGCACTGCCAGGCCCCGTGGAAACACTGGCACTCCTTTCTACAGGCACATGCACTGAAAATTCACAGGTGTGGAGCTGAATCAAGGGTAGGGA
>NW_008659073.1:5088-33080 GCF_000695815.1 Acanthisitta chloris
CAGTGGCTCTAAATTACCCACAGGCAGATCAGCAGGCTGGAACACCCCAAAGGCTGGAGAGCACAGCTCCCTGGCTGTGGGCAGTGGGGATCCCACTCCGTTGGCTCAGGAACCCATCAGTTCCCAGTGTTTCCTGTCTGACTTTAGAGCTAGCTACTTTATTTGCTTCTCCCTGGTTAATCAAATGATTCTTATTGCTGACACAGCAAATTCCATGACCATTGTTCGCATCAAAGGAGACCCAAGCAAGAAAGTTTCCACGAAGCTTTAGAATATCTCAGCACAGATCTTCGATGGGCATAAAATTCTCATAGTCACACTACTACGTACATTGGCCAAAGATCAACCATTCTTCCATGCATCTTTCGAGGTATTTTCCTGCAGCTAGAAAACAAGGATGAAACCAGACCCAACTATGGGACCCTGACCAAGCAGCACAGCACAGCACTCACTGCACGCAGGGCTGTCACCTTGGACCCCCATCCTGGGGTAACCTTTAACACACTTCACTGGTTTTCCAGCAGCAGATGTGAGCTGAGCTCCTGAGTTTGCCTTTCCGGCCAGGCTGGCGTAGCACACGAGGCCGCAGCAAGCCTGGGAGACAAGAGTCATACACAGCCTCTGGCCATATCCTAAATTCCAGCATTGTACGTCAGGAAGAAATGTGCCTGGGAAATGTAGCTGTAACTACATTAAAGCCCCATAATTTAATTCTAACCACATCATTATGGAGGTGCAGATCAGACAAGCACGAAGAGCCCAGCAGAGGGGAAGCAGGGGTTTGCCTGCTGGGAGAGCTGTGGCCCACCAGCACTGACACCCTGCACACGGGGTCAGGCAGATTTTGGCTGGGAGAACATCACACTTCCTCCTCGTGGGGTGTCACACACGTCTAAACTGCAATCCCAGCCCTGCAGGAGGCATCCTGCACTCCCTCCCTCTGCCTCAACCCTCTGCCTGGGGAAACCACCTCACCTGGGAGGGTGTTTTGACCCACATGGACCCTTACCCCAGTCACACTTGGTCCTTTTCTCGTCCTGGAGCTCTGCCAGGACGTCCGTGCCGGGGTGGATGGGGGCAGTGCTTGCTGAGCAGGGAGAGACAGCCCAGCACTGAGCTGCTCCCTGACACTCCACCAGTCTCCAGCCCTTCTGTGCTGCTCGGGGATCTCCAGCTCCCCTGGGGAGTGAGGAGGAGCTGCTGGGCCCCCACCACAGACTCTTCTGGACTCCTCCAGCTGCACATGCTGCCACCCAACATCCTCCTCCCTCAGGGCACCAGTGCCCTGGCCAAAAGTCACACCAGACCACCACATCTGGCCATGGACTGAAAACCAGGCTGTGAGTTGTTGCCTCCTACCTACCAGGGAGCACAGTTTTCCCATACTTAAGCAATTCCTAAGCTTTAAGCATCCTCTGCCCTTAGATGCAAACCACTGATGTGCCGACTCTCAAGGTCCTGGATTCCTGGTCTGACTTTTGGGCAGCCACGAGGTTAACTCTTCTGTTCCAAATCATCTTAAGCAGAGGTTAATGCTGAACTTGTGCTTCTGCCTTTGCTGAATCAGGGCTTTGCCAACTTCCTGCTCTATTTATTTGGTTTTCTGTGATTGCTGAGCCGGGATGGCAAGGATCCTACCTTGAACCTCCCCAGAGACTTCTCGTGATGAAAAGCAAAGCCTGCAAACACTGTGGAGTCTCTGCTGCATTAGGAGAGGAGTTTCATGAAGATTCATGTCTTTCATATTGTTCTATGAAATTAAAGAGCAGAGGAAAATCACTTTTGAGGAAGTGAAGATCTACTGCTGCAATTTAGATGTAAACATAATTAAGCAACTGGCCCTGACATCCCCGTCCCTTCTTGGCCAGAGTTCAGCTGGAGTTTCCATTGATGTCAAGATCATGCTACGCAAATAATTAGAGCAGGCTTCGTCAGGAGAGCGAGGGCAAAAAGATTTTAGATGACAAGATCCATAACAATGCTGCCCGTGCTCCTCCTGAGCTGCATCCAGACCAAATGTTTAACCAACTGAAATAAGAACTGGGGACTTAACACTTGGGTTTCATAACCTGCTTATGAACAGGCACAATCACAAATGTGCAATTTGGAAGTGTAAATACACTCACGGACTGGTTATAGTTAAGCAAAATCAAACTGCTCTTAAGCTGAGCTGGGAGCATGGGGCTTTGGCAGTGATATTTAGAGCTTTCCCTGGGTGTGGAGTGGTTTTTCTGAAATTGCTGGGTTTTTAGGTTTTGTTTAAAGTACATGTGTAGTCTTTGAAGCTCCAAGGAAAGAACTTGAAAAAATGTGACCTTTAGAGCTTTGATACTGAATGACAAATAAAAAGAATCCAAAGGACAATCCCTTTGAAAAATATATATGTGGCTATTGCTTAGCGAGCAGAGAAAGGAAATCAGGACGATGTGTTTTGCTTGGAGGCCTGGACTGACAGCAGCCTCTTGTGTTATCCTTAAAACACTGGTGGGATAACATGGTCCCAGCAAACATCTCCTGTCTGCACCAGTGCTTGCCCAGTTTTGCAGGACCAGGTGCTGAGCTGGAGCCACTTTGGTAGGTGAGATTTGCCTCGCTGGCACTCCAGAGCACTTCAGCTTCACCTTTCCAAATGAAACTCCACATCACTGAGGAGCCACAACTGCAGGTTCACGGAGCCCATCAGCTACTCCTGCTAGTTCTTATTAGGATGATCTTTGAAGGAAAAGAAAAGCCTGGGAAACTGTGCGATGCTTAGCTGGAGTAGACAGTCTCCTCCTGTTCCTGACCAAGGCCATTCTGGAATGAGACACCATTAAAGCTCTGGTGCTCTCATGATGCATCACCAGAGCAACATTGCTCCAGTGTGGGTGGAGAGCATAATGCTACTTACACTGCACGTAACTCTCCAGTCACTCCTCCTCCCCTCTTTGCTCAGCTCCTTGTGCCACTGCTGCTCACCATGGATGTAACTCTGGTTTGAATCAACCCAGGGACAGTGTTTGGCTGTTCTGTATCAACAGCAACAGAAAAACATAAAATTCAAACCAACACAAACTTAGCCGAGAAGGTAATAAGAAGGCAAACTCAATTACTGTTTCATCTGGCATTATTGTAGCTTTGCTGCTCTTTGTCAGGGACTTCTTCCAGGCAAAATTGGAGAGATTATCTTGTCTGGATGTTATGAAGTAGCTAATCCCTTCCGCAAGTGGAGGAGAGCCAACCGCTTCACGTTGGGCCAGTGGAAGTGTAAATACGTTGACAAAGAGCTGCCCCTGGTCCCTGGCTCCAGAGGCTGCTGTTCCCAGGGCTCTGCATGCTCCACATCTGCACAAAACACCAAGATCACCTAAAACATTTCCCCTTTCCCACCCCAGAAGCCTCTGGAGCCAGCGGATTCAGCATGCTGTCTCCTCTGCTGCTGTGGGGAGCAAGAGGGAAAAGGTATTTTTAGAAGAGAGAAAGGGCACTGCTTAATGTCAGTGTGCTGGGGAGCTCACTCTGTCCCAGCCCTGGGCAGGGACTCCCCTCTGCAGGCACCAGGAACAGCAGCACTGTGGGCAGATCTCCCTGATGCAGGGCAGAGGTTTGATCCTGCTGCGAGGGAAACGGCGCCAGAGGTCCCACGTTGTCAGCTCCCAGCAGAGCCAGCCAGGCAGACCCATCCCGACTGCCTTCCCCCAGCATCACCTCATCCCAGCCTGGACCATCCCACTGGCACCAGCTCTTCCCCATGTCACCCTCAGAGGGCCAAGGTGTGAGCCCAGAGCTCCACTGCCTGCACAGCCCCTCGGGCAGAGGTGAGGATTATTTGCTCTAGTGCTCATGCCTCATGCAATTCCCGTTTGGTTTGCTCTGGTTTGGCCCATTCCAGACCCACTCTCAGCCCCCTGATTTGCAGCCAGGCTGTTGCTGTGCTTTCCTGTGCATTTTTCCCTCTAGAGGGGCAAAAGCCCAGTGGCAGGTGCCCCTGTCCCTGCACTCCAGCAGCTCTGTCTGGGGGAGGATGTGCAGGGCTCAGTCCTTTCCAAACATGCTGCTTCACATCTCCATAGGAGCCTTTTTCCTCCTGATTCAGGTAGTTATTATCCACTCTGACAGCCACATAACTCCTTTTGGATGAGTAGAACCCTTAATCCATGATTTCACAGCCCTACTTAGGTACAAGCACCCACATGCAATGCAGATCTGTATAAAAACCATCTCTGCATAAACATACTCCTGAAAGAGGAAAAGCTATGATGCAAGCACCGTGTTATTTCCATCCATCTACGAAGTTATTGCATGATTCCTTAATCTCCACCAGCTCCTTGCCTGCTCCCCTCTTCCCTGCCAGCATAAAGAGCCAGTTCTGTCACACCTCCCAGCTGCCAAAGTCCTGCAGAGCCTTTCAAGCTTGGGACATTCCTAGCTAAGATGTATAAAATAAATAAAAAAAACCATGTGCCTTTAATGTCCTCAGGATTAGTTTTGCTACAGCATCATCTAGTGCCCTGGGCCAGGCTGGGCGGGTGCTGTGTGGAGGAGCAGGGGGACAAGGTCCTGCTGTGCAGGCAGGTGACACATAGGAGCAGGAGGTGGAAAACCAGGATGCACATTCACAGACATGGAACAAAGCAGAGATTTAAGGTCCTGTCATATCCCAGACATTTATTAGTCCATCTGCAGCAGCCATAGGACTGATTTTTAATTGATATTTTTTAAGAGACTAGGCATACTGATAAAGTCCTAGTAATAAAAGGTGCCAGAAGGGAATAAAATCTGAAGTATCTCTGTTCATCATACTCATGGACCTCACACGCTTTCAACAAGGTCACAAAAAACCAGTAGCTGAGCCTATATTTCCCCAGTCCCATGCCCAGCACAGTTCCTCTCCTTGCCACACTGCAGCTTTGCTGCAGTTTGTCATTAGAGCAGCAACTCCACCTCAAGTGGCAACATCATCCATCCCTCCATCCATCCCACAGCACATTGCTGCTCACCCCCTGGGCAGGAGCTGCAGCACCTTTGGACCTCAGACCCAGTAGCCAAAGAGTACAACATAACTGAAATAAGAAGCCTGAGAAAACTCACTTTAAAACGCTCAATGAGAAGAGCAAAGACTTCAGGTCTTTGCTGGGGGACACTGCACTCAGAGGAAAAGCAGCCCAGGCATAAGGTGCAAAGGCACCTTGTTCACAGAGGCCACAACACAGAGGTGATGATCAGTGAGATGTTGATTTGTAAGCAGATGAGCTGAAATTTGGAATGCATTGGAGATGCTGATAGGAAAATAAAGGAAGATGGAGAGACAGGGGAACGCAAGAGAAACAGCTGCGTACGCCGAGATGTTATGGGAAATAGGAGGTCACAATGATCCATGAAATTCTTAGCAGAAATAGGAGAAGTGGCGATCGCAGGGAGACAGCAGATGTTTCCGTGCCAAGACAATGATGGAACCATAATTACAGTGAGATAGAGCATCCTGCACAGCCCCAGCAACACAGAAACCAAACAAACCCCAAACCAGACACGATTGATTGGCAACCGGAAAAGGCTACAAAAAAGTAATAAGCATTTAGCCCTTCCATTACAGAGGAGTCAGGCGAGGAAGAGCGAGGGCAGCTCCTCACTGCAGAGCCAGAACACTGCCCGGGAGGTCAAGCTGCTGACAAGATTCTGTGCATTTGTATGGGTCTCACACACCAGAGCTGGGGGCTCGTAAGTGGCTTTTTTTTACTCCCAATCTGCAAAACCAGGGAGGCCCAGCACAGACAGCCTGGGCCAGGATGCTCAGCAGACACCAGGACAAGTGCATCCTCCCCGTTCTGGGCAAACCCACCCCAGCTGTCTCGCCTTGTTCAAGGGCAAAACAGGTGAGCAGAGCCTGGCGCAGGCTTTGGCACCTTGGGGTTTGTCCCACCTCAGCTGCCTCTGGTGAGTCTCCCAGGGGTCCAGAGGAGACTGAACACAGTCTGAATCTGGGGTCAGGGCCTGTGTGCTTGGAAGCTCAGCTGTTCCTGCAAACAGCCAGCCCTGCTGGGCAGGGACAGCCCTGCCAGGAGCAACAGGGCTAGGAGACCGAGAAGAGCCAAAACTCCTCACCCAGGGGATCTCTTTGCATGCCCAGCACACACTGAGCCTCTCAATGGGAGCATTTTTCCCCTGACTCATTCATACTTGCCCAGCTGTTGCCTCTGCAACAAGCACACTGAACTTTGCTTCTCCATCTCCACACCTACAGGTCCATTTTCAGTGGGAGCACAAAGAGTTTGCCTCATTCTGACTGGGGCGGGAAAAAATCTGACTTAAAAAGAATCATCTTGTTTCTGTGCTCTGGGGGAAAGGCAGGCCACGACCAGGGAAAACATCCAAGCAAATTAGGGGTCAGCCCCTGCCAGCGAAAAGTAACACTGTCCCTTTATCATCTCACGTCACACACTGTGTAAGGACAAACCTGCACAAGCAGAGATATCATCTGGGCCCGCGAGCAGAGAGGAACATCCCAAGCATGTAAATCAAGGTCCTATAGACGCGGCTTACAGCTCGAGACGATGCCTCTCCCCGCGGGGAGCGCGGGCTGCGCTCGGGAAAGCTGCGCTGGTGCTGGAGTGCCATCTGCTGCCCTGCCCCGCTCCCAGCCCCGCTCCCAGCCCCAGCAGCCGGGCTGGAGAGCTCCCGAGGAGGGACAGGGCAGCCAGGAAAACCCCACGCCAACCTTCCTCCTCTCTGCCCCTTCCCAGGGCCGGGCAGCAGCACCACTTGGTGCCACTGTCCCTCACTTTGCTGGGGCAGCACAGCCACGTCCTACCCAGACAGCAGGGCACGGCCGAGGGATCAGAGCTAGGCTTGGTAAGGCAGACAAACAGCTCTTTTCTGTGCCAACAAAACAACATTTCCAGGGCTGAACTGTCTCCTGAGGCAGGGCTGGGCTCCCCAGCATCCCCCTGAGCATCCCTCTGCGCCAGGGACAGGGAGGCTGGGGAGGACAGGAGGCAGCAGGACACAGCAGAGAATAGTGGGACAGCTAGGGATGTCTCTGCACCAGGGACAGGGAGGCTGGGGAGGACAGGAGGCAGCAGGACACAGCAGGACAGTGGGACAGCTAGGGATGTCTCTGCACCAGGCAGAGCTTGGCAGGGCAATGTGACAGCACCAAGAGATGCTCGTACTGCTACAAATGAGAGCATCACTTGAGAGGGTCAGAGAAGTGCTTCAGGTGCTCTTGGAGAGCGACAGACACTCTAGACCCAAACAACACACAGGAGAGAAACCCAGAGCCACACATTACCTTGCAAGTGCTGTTATCCAGAAATGAGGGCACCTCACTTGGAACAGCATGAAATGTCTCCTCAGTGTTCTTGAGTCCAAACTGCAGTTTGGATACAAAAAAGAATGACATTCCCCCAGGCCACACAGAGATTTGCAGCTGGGACATGAAGGGCACAAAGCAATGAGACCCTTTGATCCCATCTGCTCTCTCCCAGGAAAGGTCGAAACCTCAGTGCAGTCACAGCTACAGCACAACTCCTGTCACCTCCTCCCACCCTCCACGAGGACAGAAAACGTCATCAGAAATATCCAACACTGCTTTCAGGCACCAAAACTCACCTGGGCATGTGCAGCAGTCTTGATTCAGCAAAAGGAGGAAAATTTCCAGCACATGCTCATCTCAGCAAAGGCTCTACTGGGCTAGGAAGGGTCCAGGGCTGAGTGCCAGGAGGATATCTGACTCCCACCCCCTCCCACCCATGGAGCTAAACATCCCTCAGCTGCTTCAGCCTGGGCAGACACAGGTAACAGGAGAGGAGTCCACAGACTCACTGGCAGTGTGGACAAGCAGAGCAAGGGCCATTACTCACCTCCCTGTGCTATCAGGATGACTGATGAGCCAGGGAGGCTTTCAGGCAATTTAGAAAACAAACAGGAAGCACTTTTTCCACTCACAGGTAATTAAGTTGTGGGACACACTGCCACAGGGTGCCGTGAAGGTCAGAAGGACAAACTTACACCGACTCACAGGCCTCACACCAACTCGGGGGTTTCTCTGTGAAGCACAGGCTCAGCACTGGGACCACGAGGGTGTCAGGGCAAAACTGCTCCAACAGCTCCCCTGGCAAAGGGCCTCAAGTGTCTCCTCTGCTCCACTGCCCAATGCAGCCAGAATTTCTCCTTTGCATTGCTGGGGAGGGAAGGAGAGAGAAAGCAGAGGTGACTGAAGGCAAGGCACAGCCCCTGAGGCAAGGAGCTAAATGCAAGACAAAGTTCTGTAACTCCTGCTCAGCCAAGTTCCCAGGGACAGCACCGAGGCAGGACCTGTGTGATGCAGCAGAACCAAAGCAAAAATACAACTTGCTGATATTTTCTTTTTAGGAAAAACCCAGTGCCAGTGAAGGCCCCAGCAGGGACTCCCTGAGCCAGGCTCCCAGCCACACACAGGGCTGTGGGAGGTGAGGAGCTGAGCTGCTCCACACACCAGTGGAGCTGGGGCTCCACTGCTCTCCATCTGCTCCAAAAACTCTTCATCCTCCCCTGCTCCCTCACTGAGCAGCCTTGGAGTCAACATGCCAAAGGGAAATCAGCTCTGGGCTCTGCCAAAGGACCAGCCCTTGGTGCTCCAGAGGAAGGTGCCACTTGCACAGGGATGAGCTCCTGCTCACCTGCCCAGGGCAGGAGGACAAGGGGCAGTGGCCACAGTAAAGAGACCTCATGGGAAGCACCTCATCCATGGACAGAGCCCAGAGAAGGATCTGTGTTCCAGGGCAGAGAGCTCTGCAGTGTGCTGTGCAGCCCGTGGAAGCTCTCCAGGCAGGAGTTATAAATTAGGCATCTCCAGAGACCTCATTCATTTTACCCGTAATAAAATTACCACTTTCCGAAGGGAAACCCCTTTGAAGGGTTTCAGTCAAACCACCCCGTGGGACAGCTCAGCTCAATGCATGTAAGCTCAGCCCCAGGCTGAGCCAAGGATTACAGAGGCCCTGGGGCTGCCAAGGGATTTAGGAGCAGCACAACCCAGTGCAAACCCAGGGCAGCCTTGGCCCGAGGCCTGACAGGGCACCAAGCACTGCTGCTCATCTCCAAAAAGGAGATGCTAACACAGCCCACTTGTTTCAACCTCCCTGACTCTTATTCGACCTATGCCTTTTTCACAGCTCTTTTCCAAGCAGTCCATATCTGACTCCCCCCTCATCTCATCAGCAAATCCGTTTGCTTTGCCCATAATGCAATATCCCCCAAGCCTAAAATAACCCACACACTCCCTATTAATGTGTCTGTGCAGGCTGAGTTTTGACTTTAAGGAAAGCAGCACAGCCTGTTACTTGCCAACACCTCCTCAGTTCAGTTCATCTCACCCTACAATGTTCTATTTTACTACAGCTTCAAAATCAGGCAGCTCACAACAAACTGGGAACAGGATGTTCTTCCATACTGCAGAGCCAGAGGAAAACAAGGCACACAGAGCTGACACTGGGAGAGCTTCCCACACCAGCTGCAGATTCCCAACTTTGACACCCCTCGAAGCAAGGGAAAACACCAACACTGAGACAAGTCAACCTCTGTGGTGAGCAGTAAGCAGCGACACATCCATCCCATGGTGCAGACCAAGGAGTCCAGGGCTGCTCTAACAGAGTCAGGAAATGAAGGCTCTTCAGTCATCACAGTTTAATTAAGACAGCTTAAAATTCGAGCTTTAATTGATATGGAAAGAAACATTCTGGAAGGATATAAGTTTTTTTTTTATAGATTTAAGTTACCAAATTTAGTTTTCATTGGATGTTACTGCAAACATGAACATTAAATCAGAAGCCCTGAATAGGAGAGAACTCCACGAAAGGATCTAACCATTCCATATCAGAGGGCACTGGACCAAAGGATTGTGTAGGCAACTGTCCAAACGTGTGATGCACTGGTGTTAGCTCACAGGATGTAAGCACATCCTGAATCACCTGAAACAACTCCTGAAGACTGACCACACCACCAGCTTTCTGGCACCTGCTCTGCCAGCAGTAAATACCAGCTCAACCCTTATCTAAAATGATACACAGAGGGCACGTCTTTAAGAGCATTAAGTCAGCTTAAATTACTTGAGCAAAATTTTAAATATATAATAGAAATCTAAAAAGGAGCAACAAAAAAAAATTGAGAGAGAGAACACCACTGCAAGAGTAATGCCAACTTATTACTTTTTTTTTTTTTTAACATGTCTGTACAGCAACATAGCAAAGGATGCAGCGATCACAATTCCAACCAGACAGAACCTAAGGGGACACTAATCCTGGTACAGCAGAGCTGAAACACTCCCAATGGTTGGATGCTCCAAATAATTTGGCTACCCTAATGCACTTCAAACCAGTTCTACCTACATAGGACATTTTGGTGTGAAAAAGTTTCTGTAAAGTTCCCTTTGTTTCCAGTGTTTTTTTTTCTTGTACAAAATATTACAATGATTTTTTTTATATATATTTACAGACTTGCACAGCTAGAAAAATATAAACTACAATTGGGCTTGGCAAGCAGTTCTTTTCTTTAAATACATGACATTTCAGAGCAAAATCTGTAGTGGTAACATATCCTGCAGCCCAAGCCCCTGCAAGGAGAAGCTTTCTTGAGCAGGTCAAGCCTAAAATCCATGATTGCAGTGAGACATGTGCCACGGTAAGTGCGACCAACGCGACTCATCCACCTCCCGGCGCGAGGAGGACACAAGATGAATGCTGTTTGTGCAGGTTAGTGGCACAAGATAGAAAAATCCATAACTGGACATTAAATTCCTTAATAACATTCATTCATTTCAAAGGCAGAGCCTGTTAAAAAAAGGACAAGTGATGGAACTTTTGGAACAAGAGACACAAGTTCCTGGGGCATGACACAGCTGGGACCAAACCACAGTTACTGTCTCAGGGGCCTTTGCTTCCAGCCAACCCCAAGGGGTTAAGGAGTTTTTCATTCAACTTTTGAGCAGAGGCCAGGGAGGATTTTTTGCTTTAAAGCTACAGTATCTGTCATTATGGCTTTGGACACCCCTGTCAGATGAGGTATCTGTCCTAGCAAAATGGTAACAGTTGAGCAAAACACGTTTCAATGGACCACAGGACTCCACCAGCAGCTGCAAATGTTTCTTCTCAGGGGAAGTTGCCAAACCAAATTGTAACAGTGCAAAATAAGACTTTGTCTTTTAGTTTTCTCTCTGCAGAAAGAGTTGTCAAGGCATCTAGGACGTTGCTAGTACTCAAGCCACCGAGCAAACCCTCTTTCCACCAGAGTTCTGTTTATTGACACCACCTAAATGGAGGGGGAAAAAAGAGTGGGTGAGTGAACAAACCCCAGCAAGTTCCTGATCAACAATAAAGAGTTTATGGCCATGCAGACTGACAGAAGTGAACAAATAGGTGTGTCAACACACTCACCTCATCTCCCACCAATTTCCAGAGCTGTATCAGGGGCAGCCCCGTGGCACTGTCATAATTTGTGACCTGAAAACACAGCAAAACATGAGTGTGCAGCAATTCTGGTCCCAAGTCACTTACATGGACAAGCTACAGCCACTACTGGAAACACTTCAGGGGAGGTGAGCAGCTCAGGCCTGGGAGCTGCCTGCACAAGCCTCTGGGACATCTCAAAGTCCCACTGGTGCCTCTGGCCAGCCGAGGCTGGGAAAGCACTGCAGAGCCAGAGGGACTCTGGACCCACGGGACACCAAGCCCCACCGTGCTCTGTAAACCCCCTCAGATGTCCTTCCTCCCTGCCCACATCAGAAACGAGGGAATACTCAGCCCTTGCCAGGCACACCATCCCCAGCAGAGCAGCTGGAAGTTTTCAGCCCCAGGATTTCACAAGGAGCCCTGCCCAGGCAGGCTCTGCCCCGGGGTTTATTGTAACACAGACAGCGTGCAGGGCAGAGGACACCAGCACCAAGACTCCTCCAGACAGTGCTCTGGTACCTGTGCCACGAGGACTGCACCTCTGGTCATCTCACTGACAACAGCGTCAGCCTCCGGCGAGAAGTGATCCTCGTCTGCGGACAGAGCAGAGCAGGAGAAAGCAAATGAGATCTTCCCAGGCTTTAAAGGCCAGGAGGGACTGCGAGGCTAATCCTGTCTGGCCTCCTACACATGCTGGGCCAGAGAGCCCTCAGCCCTGGCTGGCAGCTCTGAAGCCTTTGGTCACTACTCGGTGTGTGGCTGTGCTGCAGGGAAAGGATCAAGAGCTTCTGACACCACCAGCTATGATAGTGTGGACAGGAGTGGATGATGAATTGGGAGGCTTTAAAGCCAGCAAAGCACATTGCTGCAGTACCTCGGAGCTGCCGTTAGTGTTTTGATCCTTAATAAACTAAGCTCGGGTCCCTGTGGACTTTACTGACCCTGCACAGAGGGCAGCACTGAAGTGTTGGCAGCACAGCCTGGCTGGGACCTGAGCGCAGCCAAACACTCTCCAAGCACCAGCAGCTCAAATCCTCAGCCTGCACCGCCTGCACGGGGGTTCCTGCTAACTCCACACCCGGAACACAGCGGAAAACCCTTGTCCCAGGCAACACAGGTACAGTCTGCATTGCAGACCTGACAGAAGTGGTTTCATTTTGGAGGGAAGCAGCTTATTTCCCACCAAATTGCCACCCCGTCCCACCCAGAAGTGCAGCTGTCACACACCAGTACAGCACCCACCTCCAACACCTCTAGAAAAGACCAAAAAAAGCAAACCAAAGTGTCTCTAGGCAGTGACTGACATTCTCCTAGTGCTTGCAGGGCTGTCTTTTGAACACAGAACTATACAAATCAGCCATTTCAGGAGGGAAGTGTCAGGTATTTGTCTGCAGATTAAAAACTAAGTTTGCATGTACAGCAAATCTGTGACAGAAGAACTGGAGCAGCTACAGCTCCTGCACCTACTCCCTGCCAGTCCTGCCAGCTTGCTGCTTAGGACAGCAGCCCATTCCCTCCTCCAAACAGGACAAAGCCTGGACATTTATCATCTTTCCCCTGGACTCTGACAGGTTATGCCATGCTAGCACATTTAGAAGAATAAAATGCAATTCTTCCAATCCTTCCCCTGGGCACAGCAGAGGCTGTGCTGGCCACGGGAGGAGGTTTAGACAGAATCATGGCTTGGCCACAGCTGGCACCCATGGAAACCTGCAGGAGAAGTGCCAGCCGCACAGAGAGCTCCGTTACCTGGAAGTGGCACCACATTGTCTAGTAAAACTTCTGCTCCTTGGAAAGGTAGTGATAAAAAATCAGACCTAAAGAGAAGAGAATCAATCAGAGGCAGAACGTGGTTTTCAGTTATTGCTGCATTTGTTAAGGTGACATTGATTAATCAATTGCTCTAACAGGAATTCAGTTTTAAATTAATGACAGTCAAATATAAAAAAATGGGGCTGTTTTCCCCCAGCAATCTAAGAGCAGCAATGAATTGCCTGATGAACATGCCAAGTTGGATCCAGCTCCAGCAAAACCCACCTCCACCACAGAGCCTGTGCTGCTTGTCTCCCACCTCTGGGACACAACCAAGTATTTCCTGGGCTTGTGTAAGGAAACCCTCATCCCACACAGCTCTCCCAGCCAGTGGGGCATTCCTAGTTCATCACTCAGCTGCACTTTGGGGCCTCCTGAAGGAATCCCTTTAGCTCAGCTTCCGTGCTGGAGTGGCAGAAGTTGCTATTTCCTCTCTCCCCATTTAAAAAAAATCCTTGCAGGAGCTTGCTGTGCTCCCAGGAACTCACACCCACTGCCAAGATAAACCTTCCCACCATTTCCCACTTCAGCTGTGGAAAAACCTGTAAGAATTCAAATCATGCAGATGCCTCTGATGAGGACTTGTGCCAGATGTTGTCTCAGGCCATGGCAGAGGAGCTACAGACCTGATCTGCCTCAGTGTGTCAACCTTCACTTTGTCATATCCTCCGTAGTCCACATATCTGAGCTCCACTTCTCCAGTCTCTTCAAAGTAGTTGATGACTTGAGCCCGGAGCCATGCCCCATCCAGGCCTGGAGCTGCACAGATAATGCCAACTGCAAAACACCCAAGCACAGACAAGAAAGGCTCAGGGTTAGTGGATTTCTAGAAATCAGCACTTCAGGCATGAGCAGTGCCACAGGTGGGTTTTACTCTCAGGTCTCTGTCTGCCACTGCCAAGCTCTCTGCCCAGGTACCCAGCTCTCTTCCAGCCCCGGGGCACCAGAAGTCTGTCTCCACAAAGGAATAAATAACCCCTTTCCATGGGACGGTCCCTCCACTTCACACCATGTGCAGACATGGTGACAGACATGGACACAATGACACCGTGGAGATCTGGGAGTAGTTGGTCAGCAGAAATACCTCAGATGCCAAGTTGATTGGAAATAACCTGAGACAGGCTTGATCTCACTCTGAATTTCAGCACGCAGCTAAGTGGCTGGGGAGGTGCTCCAGGGATAAGCAGGGTAAGGAAGAGCAGAGCAACATCTGTACTCTGGC
Organism: Acanthisitta chloris; assembly: GCF_000695815.1. Lineage (NCBI taxonomy): Eukaryota > Metazoa > Chordata > Aves > Passeriformes > Acanthisittidae > Acanthisitta > Acanthisitta chloris. The sequence continues at coordinate 19,525 of NW_008659073.1, forward strand.
AGCAGCATAAGGATCAAATGACAAGTGAACTGTCACATCCTCATCCAAGCCCAGCTCAGGGACAACAGGCTTCCTCACGACCCTGGAGGTTTCCCAACTGAACAAACTGTGAGTACTACTTGCCTTCTACAGGAGTTGGCAGGGTTGGGATTTCGGGTTGAGAGTAGCAGGCATACATCTGCTGGTCAAGGCTGCTCAGGACGTGGAACGTGGGGTGTGTGTGCTGCTGCAGGAACATGTGCCCTGCGTTGACCTGGTTTGCCACAACCACCTCTACACTCACTCCGTCGGGGAGGAACAGCTGCCAGGGGGAGGAAGGAAATCAACATGAGTGCTCACAGCCACCCAAGCTCCAGTCAGAGCAGAGCTGCACAGGGACTCACCCAGGCAGTCATGAGCAGGGAGTGCAGCGTCAGCGGCATCGGCGGAGGTAGGGTGTAGATGTTGGTGAGAGACAGCTCTTTGAACTTCTTGCCAATCAGGCTCAGGACTTTTTCTACTTGATGCGAGGTCCCTGGAAGACAAAAATCCCGCAGGAAGTCTGCAGCACAGCCACGCTGAGGACACTCCCACCCATCACATGGAGAAATACAACTGCCAGGAGCCTCCTGCACTACATCAACAGTGTAAGCGTTGATAGATTGGCCAAGTGACCTGATATCACACCAACACGAGCAACTCAGACTGCCAGGCCCCAGCTCCAGCAGCTTTAGCCTCCAGTATAAACCCAATGCCTGGGCAGATATTTCAGCCACAATTAACCCTTCCCAGTGGAAGCTGCATTTGCTGATACCCATCCCACAGCTCCTGCAGCAAGTCTGAAGGGATCCTGCAAAAGGATCCCAAAACTGCAGCAGCCAAAGACTTTAAAAGCATTCCCAGCTCCAGGACTGAGGGTTCACGTGTCAAGGCACAGGTGACCTGGCACACACCTCTGCTGCACCAGCACTGAGCAGAGAAGTTCTGTAAAGCACTGGGCTCACAAAGCCACTAAATCTGTTTAAATTCCTTGCCCATATAATTAAGGCTCTCAAGCTACACCTTAGACCATGAATAGAGATATTCAACTCACCTTCGATGTGACAGACTTGGGAGTCACGGAAATAAGGTAGTGTTGAGACATAGACTTTGGCACCGGACGCTTGCCTCAAGTAGCTCATAAATCTGCCCTGTTTGCCGATCAAGCGGCCAACTAATTCCTGTGTGAAAGGGACAAGAAAGCAACAGTCAGGAAGAAAAAAATATACCAAACATCACTGCTCCCTCTGGCTTGTATCACCCACATTCCCAGTTCCTGCAGCACAGGGAGAAATATAAGGTCATGCTGGACCAGTGCAGAGTTCAGCTGAGTGATGAGTCTAGGCAGATACAGAGCAGTAAGCACAGCTCATTTTAACAGATCTGCTCTCCAGACCCTCAAAGCCTCCCGAAGGCTTCCAAAGCATTGGGCTAAGGGCCTGGGTGGAAGACCATGGGGAAAAACGAGTCCAACCACCACCATTCCCGTGGGTGCAGCCCTGGCACTGCACTTGTCTATGTTTGTGCACCAGCTCTTCACTCCTGCGAGTCCTAACGGAGCTGAATGCTCCAGTCCTCTGGGATGTGCTGCTGATCTCCCTGGGATGGCACTGAGCCCATGCCAGACTGGCAGAACAGGAGGTGGATGTGGGGCAGGGCAGGATCCCCAGCAGGGCAGCAGTTACCTTTGGGACCTCGATTTCCCAGATAACAAAGTCAGACTTGCTGGATCCTCCTTCTAGCTTAGCGTTCTGACGAGCCACTGTCTTCCTCATGGCACAGCCACTGTCCACAAAGTCCACACTATTTACATCTGAACCTACAAGACAGGCACACATCAGCATTCAGAGAGCTCCCAGGACCCAGCTACGACACGTGCGTTCCAACCCCAACGGGAGGGACTGCAGCGACCCCAGGGCAGCTGGAGCCCACTGAGGGCAGGAGGGGATTGCCTCCTGCCCAAATTTATCACATGTGTGAAGAAACAAGGTGCCAGAGCTGAGCTGATTTGTTCCCAAACCATCAGCCAATACCAGAAACACTTCTCCTTGGGAAAGGGACAAAGTCAAACAGCCTCTTCCTGGTCGTATCCCAGATAGTGTCAGTGTCACACAAGGTTGGTCCTTCAGATGAGCAGGCAGGAGCATGAAGATCCTCACTTGTTTGCAAGTATTCAGACCATCCAGTGAGAGACCGAAGAGAAAAATAAACCAAACAGCTGCTTCACATTTGCCACTTCTTAACGGGTAACACAGCACATAGGCCAAGAAAGGCAAAGGCTGCAGCTGTTGGCCACTGACTTCCTAGGCAAGGGGGAGCATGTAAGACTCTCAGCCTGGGTGTGAAGGTCAGCTGGATGACCTCTTACCCAACACAGCCACCTCACCAGCTTTACCTCCTGCACCCCCTCTCCCCACCCTTCAGTGTCTCAGTGCAGAGCTTGTCACCACCAGGCTCCACAACTCACTCCAGGACCTTCTTGTCACACCAGCATTCACAATGAGGCAGCACCATGCTCTTCCTGGGGTTACTCTCACTAGTCAAAGTGTGCTGTGGGTTCAGTCCTTAATTGCTGGCAAACTCAATCCCCAAGTCTTGCAACAAGCAGTCTTCCAACTGCTTTGTAGCAATTAGGAGAGCCATCTCCTGTCATTAAGGGCTGTTGGCACCACAGGGTCCTGCAAAGGATTTTAACATCCATCCCCAAGGTCACACAGGTTTGCTCAGACAGCTTTGCATGTGCTCTGCCAGGCACACATCATCCAGGATCTAGAAGGCAAAAGCAACACAGACAGATGGGGGAACTCCATGAACATTGCTCCCTGTTGGGATTTCTTGGCATGCACCTACCCTTCCAAGCAAAAAGGCTTCAGGGTAATTGCTCTGCAACCAGCTGATTTTATCACAATTCATCAGAGCTCTGCCCTGGTTCATCCAGCAGCACCTCAGAAACCTGCCTCACAGCTTCCTGCCAGCAGCAGCAGCCCAGAAACACAGGTAAACACCCAGGGCTTCCTAGAGGCCACCTGAGCTGAAGCAGAAACCATTTGTACGAGCAGGTCTCAAACCAGCAAGGTGCTCCCCAGCCTGGCTCACATCCACACATGCTCCGTTCCACCAGGCTGCTCCAGCACAGCCTCAGCCCCAGACAGTCAGTGCTGTGCTGAGGGACCAGCCTGCTCACCCCTTTGCAGTGTACCCTGCAGATCACACTGGATCCTACAGATGTGGCAATCTGGAGGGCAAACACATACCCACCTGCACACGAGGGCTCAGTATTCATCTACTGCCTAAGTGAAACACGAGAATGATTTATCCGAAGGTGTTCCAAAGCAGGAAGGTCACAGCACATAAAATGCTTATTCGCCACATTTTAAGCAGGAGGACTTTCCAATCCCTTACCTTCTGAGTGATCTCCATCCATCCCTGGAGCACTACTACACTCCTGGCTCGAGTCTGGCCCCTCCTCTCTCAGTATCCCGTTGCTGTATGGCACTGTGCTGTCTTCAGGCAGCCCCAGAGCAGAGCTGTTCTCCCCCGGCACCAAGCTCTGCTCAGCAGATGTGCTCAGTGAGTCCAAGAGCTGCCCCGACGCGGCAAACAGCGTCGTGCTTTGCAGTGAATCTTCTGCACTTGTCCCACCTTCAGACGCGTACGTGCCGCACCCAGAGTCCTCCAGAGCCGACGACGAGTGTCCCAGTGACCCCGTGTGGTTCTCCCCGCGAGTCCGATCCACTCCCCGGGACTCCCTGTACACACTGCTCCTCACTGGACAGTCCTTTGTGTTTCCCTGGGCAGGGCTGGGGGAACAGCCCTGTGTGGAGCAGCTGGAATCTGTCCCACTCCGATCCCACTCTGCTGCCCCTGGGGACGTTGGCACAGCAGCACTGCCCTGTGTGGCCACGCTCTCACCTGCTGGAGCTCCCTCCACGCACACCTGACCAGGGGCAGCAGCGCTCACCATCCCCACAGGTGCCTCAGGCTGACTGGCAGTGGCCTGGCAGATGCAAGGGGACTCATCTGCAGAACCCAACAGCACTTCCTCAGTTGCTGCCACAATGACCTTGGAAATGATCTGTGTTGCTACTTGCTCAATTTTCTCAACTTCTTCCTTGTCCAAACTCACTTCTCCAATCTTCTCCTTTTCCAACTCATCTCCCTTTGGCTGGCTGTGCTCCTGACACACAGGTACAGCAGTGGCAATTGACCCAGACATCTCTTCTTCCCTGGACTGCTTCGAACAGGCAGACTCCAAACTACCTGGCAACATGCTCACTGCAGAATCCTTTTGACTTGATACAACTTCAACTTCTTTATTGAGAAAGGCTTGTGGGACATTGGCTTCTTTCTCCAAACCCAAGCAACGGGCTGTCACAGAGCCAGTATCCGACCGTGTGATTCCTGGCATCTGGTTTTCCTTAGGGGGCTTAAACGAAGACTCATCTGACTGCTCTGCGTGGCTGATCTCCTCCCTGGCTCCCAAAGACCCTTGGGCCAGGGATGCCGATGGCTGCTGACCACGGTTTGCACTGGAGCCTGAGCCCTGCCCGTGGCTCTCTGAGCCCAGAGGGAGGGAGGCAGGAGCAGGGACAGCGCTTTTCTTCCGAGATCCTACCACGTCTAGTTTTTCCCCGTTGTCCTCGCGGGCGCTGGGTGGCACCGCCGTGCCCGACAGGTCTGGAAGGTGCTGTGAGAGATTCGGCCTCTCGTGAGTGGGACACAGAGGAGAGGGCGTCGTCGGCCCCGCGGACAGCAGGGAGGTCGAGGTCGGGGTCTCCAGGCATTCCTCTCCCGACGAGAGGGGCGGTCTCCGAGGAACACGCGCTTCTGTCCTGGGTGGTGAATCGTTCTCTGACACTTCTTCCTGCTTCTCCTTCTCGACACCTACTGCCTGTTTGTCACGATAGCCCGAGTGCTTTTTCCTCCGCAGATAGATCCACCAGCAGCCCAGAAGCGCCAGCACTCCGGGAATGGCGTACGGCACGAAGTTGCGGAAGCGTAACGCCATCTTACAGAGCCTCAGCAGTCAGACCTGGGAGCAGAGACAGAAACCACGTTAAACTGGTCACAGGGAAGGCAACAGGAAGGCTCAAGTCTTGTAAGGGCTTTGAGCTCTCGAAATTCACCTCTCTGCTGCACCAGCAGGCCACGGAACAGCTCCTTACCCCACACAAGGGATGTCTGGACATTTCTCACCATGTACTGCAGGATTACACCCTACCTCACCTCTGCACTTCACCTCCCCTCGTTCTTCCTGCCCCAGCTCTGCCAGTCCTGCCCCCAGGACAGCCTCCAGCACAGCAGGTTCCTCCAGCACCGTGCTGGGCTCTCAGCCCAGCTCTGCCACAGCATCCCACCACACCACACCGTGCAGGAATCCCCAGCCCTGCCCTGGTAAGGCAGCAGCACTTCCTGTGGCTTCCAGAGCCTGACAACACACTGCAAAGCCCTAGGAACCCGACCCCAAAGTTTGTTCTACACCCAAACTCACTACACTGACAGCTGCCTTTCCCCTGACTCGCTCAAGCCGACAGCTTTTCCTCTAGAAAAGCTGTGACCCCTTTCCCACCTGGACACCAGAGACCCAGTCCTGCTCCCCCACTCCTCACCGGGGTCACACCAGGCAGTGCTGTCATGCCTCTCCTTTTCCTGAAGGAAAGCCTCAGCTGGAACGCAGAGCTGAACAATCACCACATCCCCAACAGCCTTTTGCTGCAAAGCACTTAAGAGTTTATATTTTCACTGCACAGGAATTAAAGCAAAACACCACGTGTCTGAGGACCTTACACAGACACACTTTAATCCAAACAGCCCTCAAGACTCTTGCCAACGAGCAACAGGAATAAAGATTGTTTCCAGTAGATAGCGAAGTCCTACAAATGGGAATCACCCACTGGAAAAGAGTATTATCTAGTCTCTCTTTTGAAGCATAATTTTTCTTAGACAAGAGAGGACAATCAAGGCAGTTGGCCCAATGCTTAGTCTGTCTCAAGCAAAGAAACCCCTTTTGTTATCAGAGCAAGTGTCCCAATCACAGCTCCCAGAGCAACTCTGGGACGTGATTTGCACCAGGAGCTGATTACATTCCAGCTGAGGGACAAAAACATGACTCCCTTGGCTCAAACCAGTGTCAGAGCCCCAGATAATGTAATGTTCACTTCAGGCTTCTCACCTCCCCCAGCCACACTCTCTCCCACAAGAGCACTCACACAGCTCCATCCACGCCAGCTCGGCCCCAGCCTCACTTCCACACCACCTACCACAGGGTCCCTACCACAGGGCAGGGGCTAGAAATTCCCTGTTCAATCCCAGACTAAAGGCCAGCTGCACACATGACTTAACCAGCTCAGCAATATCCCCAGCACATCACAAATGAGGCACTTATGTTGTTTTAGACAGGAAACTTAAGTGTGTTCATCCAACACTGATATTGGATGAAATAAACTAAACAACCAAGAAGCATCCAAATCCCAGTCCCTTCCAGCTGTATCAACAGGGCTCACTGCTGAGGATCCCAGGTGCTGGGATTTGGAATTAAAAAACCAACAAGCCTGTGCAATAAGGTGGATGTTTGGGCTGCGGGAGTTGGTAAGGGAAAGGCTGAGGCCTGTACATTCCCCAGACAAAAGGTTCCCATTGGTGCTCCCCAGCACAATGGCACATTGTGAGTGCTCATCTGCTGCACACTGAAGTGGCTGTAATTAATGCAGAACTCCCCTACAAGCTGTCTCATGGGTGCACCACAAACCCAAATTAAAGTAGCTCACAAGTCCATTCCCGATGAAACAGACAGCCCTATTATTATCTGATTCCCTACCAAGTTGCACCAAGTGTCCAAACAATGGTCCCACACAGTTCTGAGGCACCAGGAGACAGTCGCTGGATGCCCCACGGGGGGACAGGCCTGGCAGACAAAACAATTCTAAGAGTCACTTTAAACACCATCATTTAGGATAAGGATCTTCACTCCTCTGTGATATCTGGCTGAGTGGGGACTGCTGGATTAGCTCCTTTAATTTCATGGTTCTAATTTACTGTTCTAGCCAGAGCTGCATCACTACCAGTGAGTGTTAGATGGGGATTCCACATCCTCCCATCAGCTGGAGAGGGATGAGAGGCAGTGGCTCTGCAGGAGATGCCAGCAGACACCCTGGAGTGCTGGGCTGGCTGGGGAACAGCTAACACCAACAAACACCTCCTCCCAGAGGCAGGAGGACCTCGCAGTGCCTGGGGACAGCTGGTTGAACCTGCCCAGCCACGGCTGGGAGACCCTTCCCTTCCTCCCCAGGAGGCTCCGAACTCCCACGGCTGCTTCCCAACACAGGAGTGACCAAACCATCTGACAGCCAGCCCAGGACTGCAGGACACACGGGGGAAGAAAGCCTGGGATTCTCCTGCCAGCAGCAGAACAGAAAATGGCAGCTTGTCAAATCACATGCCCTCCAGCACTGCCAAAGGGAGGGAGCCTGGCCCAGCAGGCAGGAGGAGCCAGCACAGCAGCTCCAGAGGCTTTGGACGGGGATGAGCAGCCCGCGGGAGCCAGGACCAGCAGGAAGCGCCGGATCCCCAGCACCGTTCCCAGCAGGCAGAGCCCCATGCAGTCCCACACCAAAAATAGTGTGGAGCTCACACACTGTATGCGCTCACCCACCACCAGCCACTTCCACTTCCCTCTGGCATGCCAGGAATCCTCTCTAAATGTCACACCTCGTGTCATGGCATGGCTGGAGAGCTGCAGCTAGGACATGAGACTTCAACTCGCTAAAGAATCCCCACAGCAGGTCAGGATGGGATTAAGACACCATGGGGAGAGTTGGGGTCAGTCAGCTCTTCAAACCTGTGTCCTGACTTGATTTATACAAAACTCCTGGTAACAAGCAGGGAAAGGACAAGAATGAACACATACATTGCCTACCTTAGGAAAAAAGCCAAGGACAGTCAACTTACTCTACTTGTTCGCGTTAGGGTCCCAGAGCAGTGCTAAACCACCTTGTTTCCTGGCCGGGACACAGAGCCCTTCAGCACACGCAGCCTTATAAGGTTAGAAATGTTCACAGCGCGAGGTTCCCGGGGACGCCAGATAATTCATTCTCAGGGTCCGAGAGGAGCTCAGCAAACACTCACTCCAGATCCTCAGGGCTTCCTACGCACAAGGAGGTCTGTTCTGGAGCCGAGCTGCTCCGAGTCTCTACCAGGAGCGAGGCAAGGATGATGCCCAAGTGCCTGAGCCCCCATGCTCTGCAGGGACGTACCCTCAGCGCTGCCGGTCCCGGCTCCTCCGCTTCCCTTTGCCTCAGCACTTGAGAGGTTACACTTCCAAACCCTGAAAACGGTGGAGACCAAGGCTGGAATCAAAGCCCGTCTTGAAGGATCACAGAGCAAAGGAGCAGGCAGCTAAATTGGAGATGCAGCTTCCAGAGCAAGGCCAGGATCCCTCCCGACAAACCCTATAGTTAGCGATGCAGCACTCAGGAAATAAATACTATCTGGGTGAAAGAGAACTGGACAGGCTGGCACGGTTCAAACCAAACGGGACCACGTGGGCTCCTAAAATTTTCCATGCTAAAAATAACTGGAAGCACATGCTCTGCCTTATAGGAGGCATAAGAACAGGAGTTGACAAAAACCTAAAGGACCGGAGGCCCCAGCAGTAAGCTTAAAATAAGAAAACTCCCTGCACAGAAACACACGTAAAGGCTTGCATAACCCACCCTGGGCATGAGGCATATTTTCATCGAAAGCTGAATTGGCATGTGGCACTGCATTATCTAACTGCAGCGTCTGTGTGTTTGGTACGAGATGAAGGAGGCAGAACATCCACAACACAGGGACCTTCTGCCAGGTCCTGCTAGAGTGTGGTCCCGACTGCAGAGCACAGAGCTTCTCTCTGCAGATTGGCATTGGAATGTGCTGCCCAGGGAGCTGGTGGATTCATCCTCCCTGGAGGTTTGCAAGGAGAGACTGGATGGGGCACTTAGTGCCATGGGCTAGTGACCACGGTAGGGTCGGACTCTCTGTAATCTTTTCCGACCTGGCTGATTCTGTGATTGTCCCACACACAGGTTAGCATCCCCAGGGCTGACCCTACAGGACAGAGCTGAGAATCCAGAGCAGCCTGACAGCCCTTGCATCACACTCTCCGGATCGTCGGAGTGTCACTGGAGCACCAGACTCTACAGCCTCTCCACCCCTGTCCCGGGCCAGCCTGGCATCCCACCACCCAACCAAACATCACCCAGAGCCAGGAGCTCAGACAGCCTGACTCAGGAGCCACAGACACCCAGAGACAGGCAGGAGCCAGGCCAGCAGGATCTCAAGCTGGGCGGCACTTATTTTAGGAAGAAGCCAACAGGGAAGTCTCTCTGTACTTAACTAATTAAAGGTAAGTGTTCTGCAGCAATTTCTGCTTCAAACACAGCACTGAAAGACAAGAGCAGCAAGAGATACCCCTTAAGCAACACCACCTTCTCAGAGCCCAGTGAACATGGGCTGTGAGCTCAAGAAACAGGCTCCTCTGCGAATGAAGCCACTCCCCAACCCTGACATGTTTAAGAACCAGAAGCCTCCTATTTGCAAAAGGATAAATTGGGACTTTAGTACAAGGCTGAAAGAGCTGGTTGATCTAGAGCTAAACTAGTGCTCTGGGACAAGAAACAGCACCAACACCAGGCTGTCTCTTATCTCCAAGATAAAAACTCCTTTCAGTCTAATCACCTTCAGCGATGTTCCCACAACAGCTCACTCCTCCCCTGGCAGCTGGAGCTGCCACACTGTTCTGTGTGTTTTCTCCCACTCAGGAGCCAAACTCTGCCCCAGCACAGCTCCACAGCTCCAGCAGCAGCGTTTAGGCCAATGCAGGACTCGGAACAGCTCCAGCTTACTCAGAAGAAGAGGTTTACAACAAAAGCATCAGCTCAGCCAACCCGCAGGGTTTGTTTAATAGATGTTTTGGAAATCTCCACGAAGCTCATAGAGACACAAGCACTGATCCCCAGCAACCCTCACCCCTGCTCTGCCCCACGGAGTCAGGCAGGGCCCTGAGTGCTCCTTCCTCTCTGCAGCTTGTAATTAACATCAGCCCTATCATGTTATAAAGTGCAGTATGGAGCTTGATATCTTGTTACCTCCCTGCTCCAGTCCTTTCATTATTTATAGTTTCCTCACCCAAGGTAGTGTCTCCCTGTGAATCCTCTACTGCAGAGAGAGGCAAGAGAGCTTCCCTCCACCTTCCCAGAAAGGCCTCTCGGACACTTCAGTGAACTTAAGACACTGCTTTGCACCACTTCTTCCCTACAGTACAGGCAAAGCAGCTGTTAATGCCTCTATAATCTACCAACACATCACAAACACCTGGATTTGGGAAAAAAATTATCATCTTTCATTCTGCCACTACAGGTACAGCTTATAAATGAAATGTAAAAGCAACCAGCCCAGTTAAATTGGCTTCTCCACACCTGGCACCTCTAGCAATTCCCACAAAACAGAGGCTAAACCAACCAGAGGCTTCCAACATCCTCTGCACGCAAGAAAAAACAGACTTCAATTTTCAAGGAGACAGGATGGTGAGGTTTACATGACAACACACTGATAGGGCTGCAAAGCAGCAGTGCCCAGACCAAACAGGTCTCCAGATGTGTGGGGAGCAGCAGCAATCCCTGCTCGTGGGAAGGTTTGCTGTGCACAGCAGAGAGACCTTGACAAACAGCTTCCCAAAACAAAAGCTGGACTAGACTGGGAGAGAGAAGCAAAAAGCAGGGGAGTTCGGTTGGGAGCCTCATGCCCAGGACTTGGCTGGGTGAGAAGAAGCTGCAGAAGTACCCAGACAGGGAGGACAGCAAACAGCAGGAAGGCAGTGTGTATTGCTCTGCACTGGGAAGGAACAGCCACACTGAGAGCCATGCAGAGCGAACCGGCAGGAAGATAACCTGTGTGCACCAACAAGTGCTACAAGGAGTCACACAACACACTGGAGACCTAACCAGAGACAGACATCACTTTGAGCCACACCACGGCAGTGCCTACGAGCCCTGGCCCAAACCACAGCAGGAGCAGCTGCACAGAACAGCTGCCCCGACTGCAGGCTGCCTCCTCAGCTCTGGCAGCCCTAGCTGCAAAGAGCAAAACTGAGACAGATCAAGTGACCTCCCCACAGTCACACAGAGCTGGAGGAAACAAGGAATGGAAAAGAGGTATTGCAGCTGGAGACACAGGAGCCCACCCTCCCTAACAGAACACTGCACCCCATCCGACCCGAAATACTTTAGGGAAGGGATGTGCCGATTTCTTTCCTGCACCCCTGAACACCAAAGAACTCTTCCTAACTCTGCATTTCAACCAGAAACAGAACACAAGTCCAAGTTCATAACAAAAGAGGCTCCTCATTAAGGAAAGGGAACTTCAGGGTCACAGCCCCGAGCTTTATGGGGACACACACTGCGATCCTTGTCCCAGACACTCCAGGTTCCCAACTCACAGGTTTATGCCCAAGCAAAGCTAAGGCCCCAACACCAGAGGCACATGCAAATCATGAGCTTTTGCCAAGAACTGCTGCTATTTATACCCAGAGAGTCAAAATCAGCCACAGCACATGGCAAGTTTCTCATCCTCAGTGCCAGGTGGCAGCAGAGGTCAAAGGCAATCGGGACCTCTGCAGGTCTGCAGCAGTGATTTGTTTGCTCAGAACGACTTGAAATGATTTTTTAGGAAATATTCAAGTCTGCTAGCAGCAATGGGCAGAGCCCATAAATTCAGTGCCAGCTTCCAGCTGACAGAACGCAGGAGCAGCGAAGTGAACAGAATCCATGCAGTGGACAAGAAAACCCTCACAGTAAAACAGCTGAAGACAGAACATTTGCAAAAACAGTGAGGGACATGCAAACATCTCCCCCTCCAGCAATCCCCACGAGAAACCAACGCAACAGCTTTAATTTCTAGGGCATATTAAAGACCTGCTGAATAAAACAGCTCTCTCCCAGTATCTGAGCTGTCTCAAGTTAATCATCACTTCACGAAGTCTAACCAGGCATTTGCTTTAAGAGCTCCACAGAAGCACTGCAGTTAGAAATCAGGATTTGAAAAGGGCTAGTCATTAGATCTGAAACATTAAGCAATTATAAGTAATTAATGTTGTAATTAATGTTTTTTTATTAGTTCTAGATGTTGCTAGGGGCAACTGGGATACCATCCCCGATCCTCTTACAGTCTCTTTGGACACCAGAAATACCTCCAATCGTTTTTCACAGCAGTTAAGCACACGTGAGTGAGGAGAGGCACAGATAAGTGGGGTGCACTGCTTCTGAAGCACTCTGCTCTTCAGAGAGCTGCAACTGCAGAAGTGCACTTGCTCTCCAATCCCCCACAGACAGCCTGCAATGTTTTCAAAATGAACATGAGTCTCAACCAGCACAAATCAAGTGTTGCTGGCTCTGAGAGCTCTGGCTGCAATCCTCCAGCAAACTCCTGTCAGTTAACTCCCTGGGGAAGCTGCAGGAGCTGGGAACTGCTGTACTGTGGTGGATCTGAGCTGCAGGTGCCTTCACCTCACACACTGGGCAGGGAGGGGAATCCTCAGCGTCTCATTTCAGGCATTGTGCCATGTCTAGGCTGAAGCTAAGGCTTTCTAGGCAGTTGATGATTTCCAGTATTAGTATTTCCAGACATCCCCAGAGATCTTTAAGAAGGAATCTGATTCCTAGCAGAGGTTTCTAAACCCAGTGTGGCTGAGAGCACACCCGGGCAAGCAACAGCTACATGTAACAGGTAACAAGTAACATGTAACAAGTGAGTTGGGCAGTGCCATCCACACAGACCTTTCAGTGCTAACAGTATCTCTTGTTTCCTGTGGAGAGAAAACAGCCTGCTGTGGCAGACACTGTTACCACCAGGGTGAGACACTGCCCTGCATCAAACCCCCAGTGCTGGTGCCCAGTGAGAACCTCTATGAGTCCTTCAAGAGCTGAATGAAACACTGAAGCTGAGGGACTGTCAGGTGAGCAGTACAGGTGGATTCACGCACAGCTCAAGATCTACAGGCTTCCTGCTCCTTTTCACTTACTAAAGAGTTATCCTTTGCTCCAGCACACTTGCAGCACATGCCAGGAAACCCAGGAACTGAGCACGATACACACACAGTGAAGCTGTGCTGTCCTTTTGTACAGGTACATGGGGATCACTCAATGACAGGTGCAGCAGCTCAGCAGATGCCTGGACAGTCCTTCACCCCTTACACCAGCAGCTCAGTAAAGAACGAGGAGGTAAAGTGACTTGAACCGGGTCACACAGTGACCCCCAGGAGAGGAGCATGCTCAGCTCAGCTCTCTGCCAGCTCTGGCCCAAGTGCTCCAAGGCAAGGCTGTCCGTGCCCCAGGAGCTGTGCTGCACTGCACACACAGGGCTGCAGCTCAGCAGATCATTCATGGAGCAAACTGCAGCACAGCACAGTTACCCCTCTGCTACCACCTTCCCCTGCAAGCAGCCAGCTCCTTTCACCTGAGCCAAAGTCCACAGAGGGCTGATAACGCCTGCCAGGTGCAGCACAA